>NC_069094.1:4779163-5067091 GCF_947172395.1 Bicyclus anynana
ATTATTAGGAGTATACGCTAATAGTAAAGCAATTTTGTAAAAGTAACAGGGTATCTGCGATCATTACTTTCGGAGCTACAGGGATTTAAAGGGTCAGATTTGCGGCGCTTCCACCGATCCCAAAAAACGCCCCATACAAAATGGTATGATTTAATGACGTCGTAGGTCATAATGATCGTTAGATTTGTGGGCATTCTAAAAAAATATTAATATCTTTGCTATTTGTGCGTTTATGTTTATAGTTCACATATTAAAAAATGTCACATTTAATGTAGCTAAAACTGTTTGAATTTTCATCTAATTACAATAAAAGATTTTGAAATTTTATAATCTTATTTATTTTGCAAATATCCAGACAATCTTTGCTTTAGTTAAAATTGACCTTATTCACTCGAATGTATCATAAAAATCAATATATTCAAACCTAGTTATCATCCCCAAGTGGGCAAAGAAGGGGAGATGAAGAAGAGGTGAAGAAGAGAGGGGAGAAGAAGGGGACCTTACCTCCATTTCCATTCTTGTCGTGATTCTTCTGTTTCCTGCGCGCGTTGTCGTCAGCGCGCGATGTACTGGCGGGCCGGCGGCGAAAGCCGAATGACGTGGCGACGCCGCGGGTGGGCTTGTTGCCGTTGCCGCTCGCACTCTTCTCCCTCTTCTTGGCTCCCTTCGACTCAGAGTGACCCTGGAAAGAGATCATCACCTTAGTATTTCAACGGCCCAATCCAGTGCCAGTCCTTAAAGGAGATGTGGAGCTAGACCTGCCACGGTCTGCTTATGCGCAGTATAAGTGACTAGCTGACGCCGTGCGGTTTCACCCGCGTGGTTCCCGTTCCCGTAGGAATACGGGGATAATATATAGCCTATAGCCTTCCTCAATAAATGGGCTATCTAACACTGAAAGAATTTTTCAAATCGGACCTGTAGTTCCTGAGATTAGCGCGTTCAATCAAACAAACAAACTCTTCAGCTTTATAATATTAGTATAGATTTATGTTTGGTGGCTGCTACACCACATGTTGACGGGCTATTGCAAATAACTTTAAATAGTTTAAAAAACTAAAAAACACGCTTATAGCACGCACTAAAAATTACAAATAGATACTGGATTTAAGTCACGTGACTATTTTTTTCATTTGATATCCATATCTTGGGGGAGGATTTCAAACAGCCAGTCCGCCATCTTGGGGAGGCCGCCATATTGGATTTGTAACAACGTTTCTTAGCTAGTCATGTATTGTCATCAGAACTCAGAGCGTGTGCAAAATTTCATCCTAATCGAAAACCGGGACAAATTAAGATTCCAACATTTTCTTACATACATAGTTACAAGTGAAGCTAATTTATAGCGTGTAATAAAGAGACAGTAATGTTAATGATCGGTTCTCCGAAGCATAGGATATGGTATTAACAACTTCTCAACTGCTGTAGATTTCTTACTGATTAATATGACAAAGACTAATTGGACCAACGACGCAGAAAAGAACCAAAAAGTTAAACGCTACATAGATTTAATTCTTTAAGTTACAAAATAGGTAATAAATAAGTACTTTTAAAGAAAATACCTTTTGTCTTTTGATGTCATTAAAATTCCTAAGGTCTGGTTTGTCTCATTATCGATTTTTAATTACCGGATGTAACTGTCGGTTGAAATTTTTTTTAATCTAACAACGGTGCTTTTATATCCTGCAAGATCGTGGACTCTAAAATAAAGCTATTAATCGAATTGATTATGTAATTTTTACATTTTAACTACGTACCTACTCCAACTTCAATTTCATCACAAATCTTCGTAAAGAAATTAAGGTTCTTTACGAATCCTATCTAGTATAAGCAGAAATAAAATCAACGATTATATGTATGTATACTCGTATCTACCTATATCGTTGAATAAAAAAAAAAGAAATACGAGAGCTGAGTTTTTACAAATTTAGAATACAGCCTATGTTTTACCGAGAGGTATATGTAAAACATAGGTTATAATTATTTAATATAGATAGGTATAGGTACATTCTATCTTGAGATTGGAAAATGAAACTATAAAATTATTGAACAGAAAGTTGCAGAATTTCTCACGGGAAATCAAGAATTATATTATATTCCTTTGTACTTGCACTCTTGTGAATTTCTTGATTACTTTTACATTTACGAGTAAAAAAGAACAACACAACTAAATAAATAACTATGGTCATTCTCTAGGGATGGGAACACAAATAGTGTATTTAGCTCATTCTTTTGCGTCGCAAATGCATCAAATAAACACAAGATCATTATGTTGTAGTCCAGTCACTAATTTAGTATTCCACGCATTACGAAGTCCGTCCTCGGTATTCCCCACAGACAGTGCCGGGTGCCGACCCCATATACAGCGGCTTTGAACCAAAAACAGAACCAAATAATTTACATAGCATTAAAGATTAATGTAGCGATACACTGGCTCATAAAATCCAACGAATATACCTTAGTACCGAAATTATCAACGAATTTCTATCTGCGGCACGTAATGGCGTAATTACGATTGCTTCCGTAACCTATTACATCATTAATATTCTGTAGGAATATGATTTGATGACCTCTGGTTAAGTTGAAAATATGCCTAGGGAAAAGATGTACCTATAAAACACGCTCACGAAAAAACAAAACCAAAAGGCTAATGAAAATCGATACTTATTAATTAAAGTCTCTTCACTTGGTGAAATGACTTTGTCCGCATACCTATTCGATTACAAAGAACAACACTAATGTTAGAAAAAGAAGAACCAAACACTGTTTTTATTTTTAAATTTAATTTGTTGCTGGAATGAGTTGGAGTTCCACTATCAAAGATGGCCTAAAAAAGTCTTGCCGGGCACATGGGCTAAGTTATTCTGCAATGCACACCGTCAACCAGAAAGAAGTAGTGTTAGAAAGAAGAAGAAGAAAGAAAATAAATTGCTAAGAAAATCTTAAATGTATTAAATCATATTTATTATTAACGCTTTAGCAAATACAAAGAGGTTAAAAACATACTACTATTCCAATAAAGGTCAGCAAATGACAGCTAGATCCAGCGCAGATTTTCAGGTGGAGTCTTTAAATGAGCTATATCTTGGACAGTGGTAAACTTCATAATGTTTGTAATTTAATCCTGTACCAGTTGTTTAGTTGAAGAAATAGGCACTGTAATACGTCTAGAGATGATTTTGGACATTATTTACATTAGTTGTTCTTTCATAGTAGTGCTTGAGGCATTCGAAATGTGGGTTTACAGGCGGATGCTGCGAATATCATGCTGCAAAGATTGGGAAAGCCAATGGAGGTTCAAAGAAAGAAGCTTGAATACCTGGGTCATTTAATACGAAACTCCAAATAAAACCTGCTCCAGCTATCCAGGGAAAGATAAAGATCGATCTGATCGTAGACGCACATCTCGGCTCAGAACTTACGCCAGTGGTCACCAGATCACTCTTTCGGGCATCAGTGAACAAAGTAAAACCAGCCTTAATGATTGCTAACCTCCAATAGGAGTTGGCCCTATCAGAAGAAGATCCTTTGACCATTATCAACCCGTATTCGGCCCACTGCTAAGCTCGAGTCTCCTCTCAGAATGAGAGGGGTTAGGACAATAGTCTACCACGCTGGCCCAATGTGGATTGGCAAACTTCACACACGCACAGAATTAAAAAAAATGTCTGGAGTGCAGGTTTCCTCACTATGTTTTTCCTTCACCGTTTGAGACACGTGATAACGTCCTGAATCGGAGGCAGAGGATCCACTGGGCTATAATGGTCCCCACTTTTTCTTTGCTGCATGTGATGAAACAAAAACGTACAGTAAAACAAGTAACCAGTACGATTACTTAATATCGACGTGAGAACAGCGCAATGTAAATTAATGATTCTGTTACTGATAGCATCACATCGGCGCCTTCGTGGGATACATCATGACAATTAATTTTCGGTGTTACTACTAACTGTGTATTCAGCACTGTGTATGGTTCGTGCAATTGTATTGCTTCACAGGTCAAAATATCGCCATTGTTCTTTAAAGGTGAGAGGAACATAATATTGTTTAAAAAGTTACTGAGTAAGTACGTTCACTTGAGTACCTACTTCAGTCAGTTATTCTTATTTAGTAACAACAACGATTAATGAAGCTCTGGTATTTGAACAGATGATTAAGAAAACCTAGGGTCAAACCCTTAAAAGTTAAAACGCAAAGTTTCACGGTTCAACATCATTATCACATAATAGCCGATGCCCCGCGGTTTTACCTGCGTAGGTCCCGTTCCTGTGAAAGCACGGGGATAAATTATAGCCTATAACACTGACAAATAGTGTTGTTTTCTAGTGGTAAAAGAATATTCAAAATCGGTTCAGTAGATCCAGAGCTTACCAAGGGTTCTTTGCACTTACGTTGTAAGTGATTGTAGGGGCAATACTACAAACTTTACCACTTTATAATATAGTATAGATTTAGTAACAACAATGATCAATGAAGGTATGGTATCTTAACAGATAATTTAAGAAAAACTTGGGTAACCTTAAATTCGCTTAAAAACACAAAGTTTCCATTATTTAACATCCATTTCACATGATGACCCATATTTCATTTCCCTTCCCGAATAAACTATGCAGTTTGGTTAAGATAAAAGTCCAACAGCCGGGGTCTGAGCCTACATCTTGGAATACTTTTAACCGCGGAATTGATAAGACTAGTATTTCCAATAGCCGATGGACGTTGGGGTCCATAGGTGCAGGAATGGCGACCCCGTACCGGAAAGCGCAGTGTTGGTCGACCCCCTATTTAGTGAACTGAGGACATCAATCGGGTTGCAGGGAGCCGCTGGATGCTGGACCGTTTTGTTTGTCAGTCCATGTAAAAGGCCTATGTCCAGTATTAGACGTCCATCGACTGTTGATGATGATGATGAGTATTTCCAAATGTCACGTCTTTATGCACAGTCTAGTTTTACTCTCAAAACGGTGAAGGAAAAACATCGTGAGGAAACCTGCATACTAGGAGAATTTTCGTAATTCTCGGCGTGTATGAAGTCTGCCAATCCGCATTAGGCCAGCGTGGTGGACTATTGACCTAACCACTCTCATTCTGAGAGAAGACTCGAGCTCACAAGTGAGCCGAATATGGGTTGATAATGATGACTAGTTTAGAAACCCCATGTAATTCGTTTAAAACAAGTTTGTTGGTTCGAAGCGACGGATCGCCTGCCCAGACACCAGATACAAATTAGTCAAACTAAAAGAACACGTGTAGTGACTCGAAACCGGTTGTTAACAAAGCAGAACTAAGTAAATTCATAAGGAAGCTCTAAGAAAAGGTCACGAACGACCCCGCTTAGCGTGCCGCTGATAATGGGCTCAAATAGACACGGCTCAAATACACCAAGGTTAAATGAACGTTAAATAAAAGCTGCAGCTTGCTGTAAGCCGCTTAGAATATATTGTGACCGTTTAGTTTCGTATTTCTATGTCTCGTTTCATTTTAGAATAGAATGGAATAGAATAGAAATGATTTATTTATTAGCAGAACACATAACTACATAATAACTTAAAACTAATACATTTATATCGTAATAATAACTTAAAACTAATACATATATACATAGAAAATATGTTGTGCCAAAAAAATGGACCTGACTCAGCTAAAATTTGTTGTGAGTACATCCACAACGCTGGTATTCTGTCAGACCCTTAGGAGGGAAGAACAGAACACATACAATAAATAATTTTATATGTGTACTCAACAGCCGTACGTTGATTAAGCTGTTTTAAATGGTACCATTAGTCAATACCGAAAGTTTTAAGTAGTACAAATATACTATAAATAATTCAGTGAAATTGACAAGTAAATCGGCAATTGCGACTAACACAGATAAATATATTATGCACGCCATTGACGATCAATTATTCTCACGTTTCTGCAGCACCCACCACTATAACTGATCATTGGTCACTGCGTGCATGACGGCTCGACATAAGAAACGTCTTCGCTGCCGTTTGCGCTGCAGAAACGTGAGAATAATTGACAGTCAATGGCTGACTTTAAATAAAACACCCCGCGGTTTCATCCGCGTATCAGATAAAATACACCTATGCCACTCACAAATAACGTGGCTATTAGTAAAAATCAGTACAATAGTTTCAGAGGTTACCCCTCTACAACCTCATTAAACTTTACTACTTTATAATATTAGTATAGTTTTGTATTTAATGTAAGTATTCATAATTATTATAAGTTGTAACATATTACTCGGCTAAATATAAGAATTAAGTTTATAATATACTAGTATTTACGTACCGCCAAGCGATTTAGCGTTCCGGTACGATGTCGTGTAAAAACCGAAAAGGGGTGTGGATTTTTCATCCTCCTCCTAACAAGTTAGCCCGCTTCCATCTTAGACTGCATCATCACTTACCATCAGGTGAGATTGTAGTCAAGGGCTGACTTGTATAGAATAAAAAATCAAGATTTAATCATTATGGCGATATTAAAAAGGAGTATTATAAAAAATAAACACTAAAAGGTCTTGGTAGTAGGTAGTGTACCGGGTTTAACAATCGACTCTTTTGGATAAGACGATGTTTACAGAGTAGGTAACTACGCAATTTCTGTAAAGTGTGCAGGCAGTGCATTGAATAAAATGCTTTGTAAGCCCCCACACTGTGTAATCAGACAGGAAACCTGAACGGATCCAGTACGCAGGGCTTTGAGCGAACCTTTTATCGACGAAACGAGACGCTTTCATTGACGTTATTGTGTTCAGCCATATAGAACGTGAGCCATCAGTCAGCGATAGCCAGATCTACCTCAAAATCAAAATTCATAATCATTTTTTTAAAATTAGTTTTTAATACAATACAATAATCGAGTAAGTTCCCTGGATTCCAAATTAGATGCCACTGTATTTTGGAAACCAATAGATACCCTATTTTATGAAAGCTTATAGTTTGTCTGCCTCTTCTCTGATCACAAGTAAAGGTTTTTCAGCCCATGTTATGACCATAAGTTGGTACCAATTATGGAGATTCGACCGTGGTCCATCCTCAATGGTCCAAGTATAAAATGTAATCTATAATCTTAATATGCAAAAGGTCACGAATCTGGAAAACCAATTGACGTACAAACATGAAATTTGGCAGGGAGGTAGTTTATAGTTGTAGGTATCCGCTAAAAAACAGATTTTGCGATAGAGCCAGATTAATGTGCTCTGAGAGCGAACGAAGTCGTCCGCTAGTATTGTTTTCATATAAATGCGAAAGGTTTTTGGAAGTAGGCCATAATTAATGAGGTCTAAGGGTGGTTGTTCGCTAGTCTTTTGATATTATATATAAGATATCATGAAGAGTTATGCTTTCACTCGCGAGTCCCTTAGTTACGGTGGCAACCATTCAGTTATACTTAAAGTTTCATCTTTGACGGTGTTTTTCGAAGAGTAGTGACAAAGCTATGTTTTTGACGGATTTACAAAACGGAGGTCCTGGGTTCGATCCCCGGCTGGACTGATTTAAGTTTTCTTAATTGGTACAGGTCTGGCTGGTGGGAGGCTTAGGCCATGGTTAGTTATCACCCTACCGGCAAAGAAGTACCGCCAAGCGATTTAGCGTCCCGGTACGATGCCGTGTACCCCGAAAGGGGGTATGGATTTTCATCGAAACTCCTTGACTTACCTATCGTGGGAGCATTAGGCTTTTTTATGCAAGGTCACCTGATGGTAAGTGAAGATGCAGTCTAAGGAAACACAGACTTGGGAAGGGTATTCTAAGCCCTAAGAAGAGCCTACAACAAACTCAGCCAGGTTTTAAGTACAGTTCATTGCCAAGCTTTTATATTCAACGTTAATAAAATGTGGTAAGTGAGGCTATTGCAGGCCCAAAGTCTAACACACAAAAGCCTTCACGGCCTATCACAGTTTGATGTGACGCTCGAGATCATTCCAATGGAGCCCTTTCATGGGCACGAATAATGATCACGATTGCAACAGAAGAAGCGAAAGTTGTAACAAATCATTGGAGTTACGACTATCGTATCGAGGAATTGAGGATCACATTTCACGATCAATGAAAGTTGGGTTGCATGAAGCAAATAGATATGAGTCTATTAACGTAATTTATAGCAGTGCCTAAGTCTTATATAAAGACTGGTATAGACTTAAGATCAGCGTTATTTGTATATGAAGAAGATTTACTTCTTTGGACACTTGAGCAAACAGTAATAAAAAGAAAATACACGTGGGCATGGAAGGGGCTTTATTGCTAAAAGCAATCTCTTACAAGTAATGAAAGAAACTTAGAAAAAGTAATCAGGATGCAAAATGTTAATAATTTAAAATAAAAATAAATAACCATGAATTTATTTTTAAAAAAGAGATTAGCTTTGTTTATGTTTCCATTACATGAAACTAGCTGACGCTGCTCGGTTACACCCGTCTGGTTCCCGTTCCCGTATAAATACAGGGATAAATTATAGCCTATAGCCTACGTCGATAAATAGTCTATCTAACACTGAAAGAATTTTTCAAATCCGACCAGTAGTTCCTGAGATTATCAAGCAACCAAACAAACAAACTCTTTAGCTTTAAAATATTAGTATAGATAGGATATGGAATAAATGATTCGCCTTCTTTTTTACTTTAGCTAAATATATTTTCAATTTTGGAATGATTACTTTTGTCAGTAAAAGATTCTTCAAAACTACTTTAGGTAGTCCGTGTTTAAAGAACTCGTCCCTTTAACTTCTTTCGTACTATTTTCAATTTAAAACAGTATCAAAGGACGAAGGTCTGACATGATTGCTTTACTTTTTTGTTCAGATGCAGGTTGAAACTTGAAACGGATCCCATCACCTGACCTCGACATTCCAGTACATCACGACTCCACTAAATAGGAACGTGCGAACAAGAACTTTGAGAATATAGATAAATAATATAATGTTCAAATGTTGGTGTTTATATTTCATAAATGTTATTTATTTATTTTGTAAAACAACTAGACTAATAATACAATAATATGTATAATAATTAAGTTAAATTAAATATAGGCAAAGGTTAAAGTCGAACAATACTACATATCATCATAATCAGTATCAACCTATTTTCAGGTTACTAACCCACTAGAGGGTCAGGCCTCGCTAGGAGGATAGGAAGGGGATATAGAACTTAGACTCACCACGCTGCTCCAATGCAGATTGGCGGATAATCTTATATCTGATGTTAATGATAATGAACCTGTCCGACGGCTCAACGTAGATCACGTTAAATCCTTCGTCCCGGCCGAAACACGGGTTTATGAAACCATTAATATCCCCACTAAGGCAAGTTTTTTAAAAGAAAGAAAAACTTAGTGTCTCATATAAACTGAACCAGGATTCGAAGCCACATAGGTTAAACACTGGATCAGCGAGACAAACACTTTGCAATTTGTTACACATTCATATCAGAACGACATGTAATTTGAAAGGTAATTTTCACCCATCAGCACTCGATGTACTGTTATCAACAGCTTGATAACCAGTCCCAAGATTGCGCAGGCCCTATAACGGGTCTGGATACAGCAGCAATAAATTGATACTGAATACTGACCGTTAGAACATACCACACATGCCTTTCGCTTAAGGGACTACAGGGATACAGTTAATAGCAATGAAATAGCAAAACGTTAGCTTAAAGCTTCAGATTTTATTGTTTAAATATTTTCAAAAATGTTTTCTAAACTCTATATAAGGTTAGATTTGTAATAGAAAAATAAAAACACTAACTAATTAAAAGGCCATATTGGATATGTTTATTAAAGTTTACTAGATATCTTAAATGCCAAAACCGTTACAATTAAAATATACGAGCGCCATAAATGTTGCGATGATATTTAGTATTGCAGATAATAAATTGATTTCAAAAGACAAAGATAGATGTCGATAGATTAGGTTATACAATGTCAAGTCCTTGACTACGATCTTCGATGCTGATGCTGTCTAAGATTAAAGTGGAATCACTTTACTCCCTTATTACGCTGTACTAAATCCAAAGAGTGAATTGACTAGAAATAGAGAATTCCACAGTTTTCCTGGGAGTGACCTTGGATTCTAAACTTCAGTGGGGTGCTCATATAGAAAAACTGTCAGGTAAACTCAGCTCAGCTGCTTTTGCAGTGAGAAAAATAAGACAGTTTACTGATGTTGATACAGCTAGACTTGTTTATTTTGCCTACTTTCACAGCGTAATGTCTTACGGTATTTTGTTGTGGGGCAAGGCTGCTGATATACATTCTATATTTGTACTTCAAAAAAGAGCAATTCGAGCAATATATCAACTAAAATCACGCGAGTCCCTTCGTCAAAAGTTTAAAGAAATAGGCATTTTAACAGTAGCCTGTCAGTATATATATAACAGTATAGTTTATGTAAGACAAAATATTAATTTGTACAAACGAAAAGGAGATCTAAACCCACGTCTTACTAGACACGGGCATAAGTTAGTTATTTCTGCATATCGTCTCCAAAGAGTTAAAAAATCTTTTGTGGGTTTGGGTGTACTCTTCTATAACAAGATCCCCAAGACTGTGATGGACTTGCCAATGCACAACTTTAAGCAATGTGTTAAAAAACATTTACTTAGTCGAGGTTACTACACTATTGATGAGTTCCTTAACGACAAAGGTGCTTGGAGGCCATTGGATCAGCTTCCACCTTCACACAGGAAATAAAACTATAAGAAATTGTAATTTAATTGTTATCAAATGTAAATTGTAATACTGTATGACTTTTTTCAAAAGAGCAACTGTTGAGTTTCTTGCCGGTATCTTCTCAGCAGAACCTGCCTTCCGAACCGGTGGTAGAATCTTTACAAATAGTCAACTGACGTGTCAAAAGTGCTTGTAAACTGAGCCTACTTGAAATAAATGAATTTTGAATTTTGAATTTTGAATTTTTAAATCGCGGCTACGACTTTGTTTCAGCGAAGTGGAAATAAAGTGGTTTAAAGCCTAAGATGAAAAAAAGTCTCGTGCGTACGTCTTAAAAATTAGCCATACTGATTATGTTTTTCCTTAGTATTATTATGTATTCTGCAGTATTTTTTAACATTGTTGACTCTTAGTCGGTCCGCTGTGTCTGCGGTCTCATTTTAGGATTAACCGTTGGCATTCAGCAGATTTTTGTGAATATTTGTTCTCTAAAATTTCCTTTTGGTGGTGTCACTTCTTTACTTTGCATCTTCATTCTTTAATGATTATATTCCACTGGGTTTTAACCGATATTTTGGCACATAGGACAAAATTATAAAAATTTTATAATCTACCATAAAACTCTACCAAGTTACTTAAGTTACTATAAGAAACAGGTATTTTATGAAAAAGAAGGTGTAATAAATATCCATAACCAATTGGATTGATTTGCCATCGTAAGGGAGAAGGTAGACACCGTGAAGCCACGGTATAAATATACAATAGTTGAACTACGTGTGAAATTCGTAATGATATCATCAAGTTTACTCCATGCTGTTTACGTTCGATGTAATGTATTATTGCTTCATACGGTATCTACATTAGACATCGTGTTTTCTCTTTATTGCATTGTGTACTGGATATTGCTTTATAGTTATAGCTTCCTTCTGCCTGATATGTAGGTATTAGTACTGTGTGTGTATTAAATTGTGTTTAATTTAACGGCATTCTTTGACTCATCATCATTATCGCATTCGTTGTCATTGTTGTCATCATCGCCATTAACAGTTGATGGACGTCCACTACTTGACATAAGCCTCTTGCATACACTTCCAGACACCACGATCTAGAGACGCTAGCATCTAGCGTCTCCCTGCAACCCACTTGATATCCTCGGTCCAGTTGAGAGTCGACAACTGCGCTCGCCGGTGCGGGGTCGCCATTCCAGCACCTTGAGATGTTCATCGGCTGAACATTATGTCCATTGCCATTACAGCTTCGCAACTTGCTGACCTATGTCAGTGTCTTTGGTTCTTCTGCGCATCTCTTAATTTCTGACTCGATCACACAGATCCAAGCATAACTCGTTCCATCGCCCGCTGAGTGATTTTGAGGCTTCCTATGAGGCCCATAGTTAGCGACCAATTTATTTGAGTGCAATATGAAAAAGTAAAATCACTTATAAAAACTCTAAAATTATTTTTAATTTGAATAATATTTACTAGTGTGAATGGTGATTAGATCTTAAGGCAATGAATGCAGATGTAAAGTTCAAGATTCCTACAATTTGTTTACATCTTTTGTCTTATTATAAATGGCTAAAGTTTCTGTTTATCACCGATAGATTATAATAATTGCTTGCGTAACTGCACTAGTCAATGGGGTGAAGTTGTCAAGTTGAATAAATCAAAGCGAAGTATTTGAATAAGCACACACAAAAAGACTTACATTAAAAAAATGAAGAAATATTTAAATTACATTCAAAAAATATTGTTGCAATTCCACACCTACATAACTAGGTTGATCTTGCAACAAACGGATTATCAATTATAACAACAAAATCATGGTCACCCATGCGATACGGGGCGGGCCGACTTACAACAAAGAATATTGCATTAAACATACTGATTGACGTTTCTGGGTAACCCGCTTGTTGTGTTGTGATAATAGCAGCCCTTCAACTGCAGACTGTAAGTAGTAAGTGATAATAGGTGTTGGAACGCGCTATTTCACTGTGGAACGGATAATAACGCATACGTACATAAATAACCGCATTAGTAAATTATGTAGGTAGCGTTTTATTTACCTAGCGAAGGGCTTTGTGTACTGAAATAGCAATTTAGCATTTTCTGGCTTTTGTTGTTCTAAACTGGCGAGATGTCTAAAATCATAATGACTATTTCTTTTTTAATCTTTACAAGCGCTTGACTCCACTCCTGATAGCAAGTGATGATGCGCAATCTAAGATTGAAGCCTCCCACCAGCCGGATCTGGACCAATTAAGTAAACCTCAATCCGTCCGACTCCGTCTTGTAAAGTTGACACATTAGCACCGTGTCATATCAGGGAGACAGAATCAAGACCGGGAGGCGCAGCAGAAAAGATAAAACCGGTAAGTAGTACAAGTTGATATGCCTCTCTGACTGAGAGTTACATATTTGTTCCTTTTGCCGTGGAGACCCTTGGGCCATGGAGTCGCAGTGCCAAAAAATTTCAACGAATCATTTTACCGCGGCTAGTTGTCTCGACTGGTGACAGAAGGGCTGGCTCATTTTTTGCGCAAAGGATCAACCTGGCTGTCCAGCGTGGAAATGCAGCCAGTATTCTTGCCACCATTCCACGTTTGCATGATTTGTATAGTTATTACGATATGTTAGCTTAAGTTCCGGATTACATTCTTTCTCTATACATATAAAAAATAAATATATTTATTAGAAAAGTGGTATTTAGAAGAGATATTAGATTTTACAAGTGGAAATAAACTTTAGTTACAAGTATTAGTTATGTCTGCCATTCTAAGGTATAGATAATAAGTCCAATGTTTCCATATTAGGCGCACTCTTCCGTTCACCATAATTTATCTATCTACCAGCACACGTCTACAACGATCCCGTGTCGAGTAATTTGATCCAGTGCTATGAAATGTCTACTTTCTACTCTTGGTTGTAAAATGAATATGTGTTATGCACTTTGTTTCTAGACAACTATTTAGGTTAGATTGACATGCATAAAGATATGTGTGAGTATAATATTTATTGACTGACTTCAAAAATCTTTTTGGCTGTTTTTAATTATTTTTAAATATGTCTTAAGTTCGTCGATTATTGATTAATATTGAAAGTTTTGGTTGGTTTGGTTACCTACATATAAATAATTGAACTAATTACAATTTAATTTTACTAACGTAAAGGATTAATAGAAGAAACATAAATCAAGCCAATTTTATGATTCTTCCGATTTTTCAAACGGATTTCCATTATCTATACTTCTGTACTAATAATATAAAGCTGCAGAGTTTGTTTGTTTGATTGAACTCGCTAATCTCAGGAACTACTGGTCGAATTTGTAAAATTCTTTCAGTGTTAGATAGCCCATTTATCGAGGAAGGCTATAGGCTATATATTATCCTCACATTCCCACGGGAACGGGAACCACGCGGGTAAAACCGCGCGGAGTCAGCTAGTAAAAGATAAATAATTAAGCATAACTCTGAGGTATACTCGTAAATGCTTCAACTAAGATATGATCTTATTTGAAGCATTGCAATTGCATTGCATTTCAAACATTTTAATGATGATTTAATAAGATAAAAAAGTTATTAAGCTGAAGAAGCAGGTAACAGCTGTAATTATATAAATCTGACCCTTTGCAATACTGATAGTCATCATGTTTCGCAGCACCTAATGAGCTGCCTCATCAGCGCTGATTGCCTGTACCGTTGGGAGCGTAGGGCTCATTTATCACGATGAAATTACAATGACATTCGTGTATTAATCTTGTATATTCTCTGTTTAACGGACTTTTACTTCAGGGAAGAATATTACGCTAGTTTATTGTAGGTATCACATTGTGGCTCTTTTTCTAGACTTCGAGATCGACAAAGCCATCAGCGCTGCAGGCTTGTGAGATTACTTGATGGTCAGTACGATCAAGTAATCTCACATGCTTGCAGCGCTAACGGCTTGGAAGTCGATAAAACTGTTCATGTGTTGGTCACGATATGCATAACATCATGCCGATCGCGACCAACACACGATCAGTTTTATCGCTACAGGCATGTGACATTACTTAATCGTTAGTCGGTTACAATAGAAACATCTAGGTACATAAGTCGCAGATGCATACTCGAATTTTACTTTTCTTTGAAAGAATACGACTACAAGCGTTTGTAAGGGTTTAGACCTCTTTCACATTTATTTGATTTTGTGTCATAAGTTCATAACCATATGTTTTCTATTTGTTCATTGTGCACTCATAACTCCGAATTCTGGACCAGCTGTGTTGCTATCAAATCGCAGTTTTGAGACGTTGTCTACTATGATCTAAATTAATAAAATAATAAATATAATCTACACCATGATTACAGAAAGAAGAAACCAAAAAAACTACAGGACTCTATTTACCAATACCAATTTAGAAATTTAACACTCTCCGTCTTTTTAAAGCCGATAATTTTAAGCCTATTGCAGACAGTGAACCAGAGAGTATTTGATCTTTTGAACGAAATAATGCATTTTTAACGGAATGAAATTTTTTGTTGGGTACAGAATTTTCTGTTCCTCATGCAGGCTGTTTTATGCCACGCTGTCACGCCACAGCAGAATGCGGTCTAGGTTAAAGTGAACCCACAGTAAACCTGTAATATAATAATAGGTCAGCGCTTTTCCATCCGCATCGCGTGTCCTGGATATAGACGACCTCATTACGACGCGTAGTGTAGGAAATGCAACCGGTAGCAACCCACCACATATAATACTTCAAATAAGGCTATTTTTTATCCATCCGGTTTGATGAACCAAATAAATTAAATGCCAATGCAGCAAATCAAATAATAATTTGTTATTTCGATAAGATTCTCACTTGTGACCAACTAAATAATCCTCAAGTAAAACTTATATTCTGCGGCAAAGATTGGCAACAAAGCTGGCGAATGAGAATATCATTTTTCATATTATCCAGAAGCAAATAATCGAAAATCTTGTAATAATAGTAAAGTTTGCACCTCTTATCCTGCTCCCAAGGCCACCATGACCGAAGCTCAATAGTTGCGTTCCGTACTTAAGGTAGAAGCACAGGCTGACAAACATTGCAGCTTTTATAAAATTATGAAGGTTTGACCATTAGTCTAGGGTTGCCAACAATACTGTTTTACACTAAATTATACTTATTAATTGATTATGAAACACGGCTAAAACTCACGTGATATTCGGTCGGAGTGTGCCCGACTACTTTCGAACCCATACGGGGCCCTTAGTCATGAGCTGGTTCTTGCATCGCGGCACGTGTCCGTAGCCGTGTTTCATAATCAATTAATATGAATAACACTCACGATAGTTTAACTTCTAAATTATACTTTTTACTGTTTAACAAAAATACAAACAAAATACAAGCATACAAAATACTGTTTTCAGCATCAAAATGCATTGGTGAGATGTGTGAAAGAGTTTTTCAGAAATTATAAAAATAGAGCATCTATCAATTTAATAAAAAATTAGCTCTTCATTTATTTTAATTTTAGTAATGTTCGTTTTTCTAAAATACTTTTAAATAATCTTCATAGATCTGAATATATACTTTATTTTAGGTAAAAATGTTGGCAGCCCTACATTAGACTCATAAAACATTATTTTATTTTTGCAAAGGTTCTTGTAGCTCTACTCGTAACAAATACAAACCGCAGACTATACAGAAAATTGCCCAGTTTATGGAGGTAATACGGAGGTAATGTAGGTACGTCTCTTAGCCCAAAGGTTTACGTGGAATTTATTATTTATTGTTAACTGTGTTATTCATTTCTCACTTCTGGATAATGATGGCATAACGTTACAGTGATATAAAAACGGCAAATAAATTAATAAAAAGTGAATGCAATCACATAAACCATTTTATGAATGGTAAAAAGTAACGGTTATAATCATTCTATGATCGCTTACGATAACGGATTGGGTTTTTCGAATTGGGTTAAGAATAGGTTGGCAAATTTATTGCAAAATAGATGGAATATTTTAGAAGACTTCCGAAAAGTTGGAGTGTGGGTACACTCCAACTTTTTGACTCTCCAACTGATCAATCTTTTTCTATTGATATAAGTAATTTTATTACTATTTAAACCTGCCGATTTAAAACCATTTTTACTGGACCAAATGGTGCGAAATTTTATTGATTCTGATTTATCTTTCTGTACTTCTTTAATTCTTTACAGTGACTCTATAAGCTCAAAGTTATAAAAAACCTTCGATTAAGTAAAAGCTGTGAATTACACAATATCTATTATAATGGTACTTATTACAATACTCAATACTAATGTAATATTTACCATAATAACAGCTTCAGTCACAATTGACTAAAGCTGTTAGCCTCTTCAAACGGACCTACGTCGACGATAACTCATAGAGCAAGCGTCACAAAAGGTTGTATAATACAACCTACCAATGGCATCGTTCTCCCATAACACAATACAATAGAATTATACTAATAGCATTAACAACTGAGTCTTAGGGCCATAAATCATTTCTCTATATCTATCTCGCTTGCACTTATGGGTCTTATGGAGCCGTCTAGTGAAGGGTGTAACAATGAAAGACATATTATCGATAAGTAAAGTTTATTATCGTATCTTGTTCACAAAATTAAAAAAATTAACAATATTTGATTTAATATAATACATATTTCATATTATATAATTATTAACTAAATAAAATTAATCTTCATCTGAGTCTTCATCATCAGAATCTTCGTCTTCTGCCAAATTTATTATATATTAGTATCCATAGTGCGCAACGAGTAACACATGAATGTATTTATTTAATTGCAGTAAACACATTTATAGCAAAAAAAATACGCAATGCAATTACATTAGAAACCGACCAATCAGAATCGTCCAAATCATTATTGACTCATCATTAGCACGTGCGCAGGTAGCCGTTTATCGATAATTAGGGTGCGCAGGTAGGCGCGCTGCACATTCCTATCTTTTTTGACTTTTATGACCGGACGACTCAGATGATAATGCGCATACTATAGTACATTGAACCCAAAAAACGTCAGGCATTATGTACGCACGTGGATACGCATAAAGAAATGAACGGTTTTTTAATACCATTCAATAAGTGTTATTATACCGGTTTTATTGTATGATATAGCTTGTAATAGGTACTTATAATGCTTCTTTGAAGTTCAAGGTTAATTTACCGTCTAGATCTAGACCTTCCCCTGTTTCCAAAGGTCGTAGGTATTCCTCAAGTACAAAGTTCAATTCATTTCATTTGAAATAGAGGAGTAAAGGAAAGAAGGAGTCTTGTAAGTAGTTATACTGAGCAGTCTGTGTGACTATGGTGGTCGACCCCCCACCAGGTGGATTGACGTCATCAAGCGAGTCGCAGGGATTCGCTGAATGCAGCTTAGGATCGTGATATGAACTCCTTACAAAAGGCATCCTGCAGTGGAAATCCATCGAGTGAAATGATGATGAAGTAATTATAACATTACTAGCTTCTGTCTGTGTCTCTCCTTCACGTTATTGTAAATGTTGTCAATTAATCTAATGCTTCCAAAAATTATTATATAATCTTCAGAAAACTATATTTTCCTAGATGAAAGTTTTGTCGGCCTCCGTGGCGCAGTGGTATGCGCGGTGGATTTAACGGAGGTCCTGGGTTCGATCCCCGGCTGGGCCGATTGAGGTTTTCTTAATTGGTCCAAGTCTGCAAGCTGGTGGGAGGCTTCGGCCGTGACCACCCTACCGACAAAGACGTACCGCCAAGCGATTTAGCGTTCCGGTACGATGTCGTGTAGAAACCGAAAGGAGTGTGGATTTACATCCTCCTCCTAACAAGTTAGCCCGCTTCCATCTTAGATTACATCATCACTTACCATCAGGTGAGATTGTAGTCAAGGGCTAACTTGTAAAGAATAAAAAAAAGAAAAAAAAAGTACCTTATAAGCTCATACACATTTTCTAATCTCCGAAAACGTCCTACCTGTCTTAAATTATAAAGATCGGTTTTAAATATTTAAAGGGTGATAGCGAAATCGCAATTTAAAATAATAGTGAGAATATTTCTTAATTTACTCGTAGAAGCATTTTGTACGCTTGCGTTTGAGTACTATACGGTACAAAACAATGATGAGATCTAGGTTGTAGGGCCCTTGCTTTGAACGCGGCTGTTCCCTTTTACACGGTACACTGAAGGTTTAAGTACTCAAGTTAAACAAGAGAAAGATCTATCCTTCATTATAGTACATAGTATTAGTAATAATGTTACTATCTATCTATATATATATAAAAATGAAATGCTGTTCGTTAGTCTCGCTAGAACTCGAGAACGGCTTAACGGATTTATCTTAACTTGGTCTTGAAATGTTCGTGGAGGTATAGGGAAGGTTTAAAAGGTGTGAAAAAATCAAATATCAGGGTAGGGGTAGAGGTATAGAAGGGTATAGTAGGGATAGAGAATAAGTGCACTTATGTCAAAACGAAGCTTGACCGGGTCCGCTAGTGTATAATAAAAATAAAACATTTTAATAACAGGCATTAGTAAAATTGGCGTGTGTGTCAGTTCAATCTGACATCGAAATTATATACTACTTCATTTCGTTCGTCAATATCGCCAAATCTAATATTAAAAAGCCTTTCTAAAAAGAAACAAGATACTTAAAATTTAACCTCAAATAAAATAATAACTGCAATGCAAGAACATTTTAAAATATAAGTCTACAATAAACCGACATAAAGTGCTTAAATTTTTTAGCAATTTTTTTAAAATACTTTATGCGGGTCATGTTTCTACTACAGTTTGTTAAACCGAAGTAGAGTTCATTTTGTTAATTGATCATTTTATTTTCTATTCATAATTTTATATTCTTAATCACTCTATACTAATATATAAAGCTGAAGAGTTTGTTTGTTTATTTGGTTAAACGCGCTAATCTTAGGAATTACTGGTCGGCTATAGGCTATAAATTATCCCCATATTCTTACGGGAACGGAATCCACGCGTTTGATACTGCGCGGCGTCAGCTAGTCTTCTTTATAGACGGAGAGCACGTAAACCCCAGACCTCTGTCATTTTATAAAGGCTGAAAGTTTGTCAGCTCATGCTCCTACCACACGTATTTACGGTAGCCAATCAAGGAATTTGGACCGTACTGGCTTTGGGTGGTAGCAGGTTTTATGGACTTTTCTGGTAGTGACATCGGCCGTGGTTAGTTACCATCCTACCGGCATGGCAATAATGTACCGATATAGGGTTCCGGTACCATGCCGCAGTCCGCGTAGATCATCCAATCCATTCCAAGAATGTCTACCATCTTACACTGAATCAACACTAATATAATCTGAATATTTATTTATCAGTTAAAAATAGTTATATTGATATGCATTTATGACCTTAAGCTTACAAAGAACTATTATAATTGTTAAAGAGGCACAATATCAGATGTGGGTGCTTGTACGTTTAGTACCAGCGATTGATAACACGGTGCCTTCACTTTCACTTCACTTGTAGTCGTAAGAAACGTTGTGCAAGTCACATGTGTTACTATTAACATGCGTATACAGGTTCCTGTGATACACCTCTATTCAGGTTTTGGTGTATAAGACACGTAAAAGCTCGCTCTTAACGATCAAAGCGGTCACCACTTTAGATTGCATCATAGCTTTAACAAGTGTCACAGTCAATCGATGGAAAACACATGAGAAAAGAAAATATAAAATGCTTTATAGAGCCGATTTAAAAAAAAAACAACTGTTTAGTGCCTTGCCGGCTTTTCTCAGCAGAACCTGCCTTCCGAACCGGTGGTAGAGCCTTTACAAACAGTTATATTAATAATTAACTTACGTTTCAAAAATGCTCGACAACTGAGGACTGAGCCTTTAAATGAATGGAAATTTAATATTGAATCTCTGTATTATCTCTGTCGAGTATTTCCATAGTAAAAGTATGCTAAACTTATAGAAACGGTTAAGAAGAATCTAAAAAACTACAATTTTATATTATAATTATTATAAAAAATTAGGAACAGTTTCATATTATTCTCATGGGTTATATTAGTTGCGATGATTTTATGCAATTAAATATTCTAATTAGGCGACTGCAAAAATCAGATTGAATCACTCTAAGAGAGCAGAGAATAAAAAATAAGAATAACTTTATGACGTGAGCGAAGCGTCATGCAAAAAGTAGTTCATATTAAAAATACATACCTAAAAACCAAAAAATAGTTCAGAATAAAGAAAACGAATAAGACGTAGGGCGGAATGCCTAATGACGCAAAAGCAACCGAATCGGCAGATGTTATTGCACTTAAGCGAACCGGGACGTCCATTTTGTGAAAATTTCGCGAATGATCTTTTCGTCGTTATGTAACATTGAACTATCATAACACAAAGCAATCAGTGTATTCAAACAATCTGGTCATTATGAATCATGAAAATACTCTTATGAAACTTAAAACTGTTTACTAGCAATGATGATGAAAATGATGTCTTTTAAACAAATACTCACCATATCGCACTGAGCTTCACCGTCGTCGTCATAGAAGATGCTACAGTCATCCATCCCTCCCGCTGGTTGCGCTGGCCTCCCTAAGCCGGGTCCCTATGCCAGTTCATTAAAAGGGCCCCGATCGGCCGCACCAGCGTCATCCGAAATCACTGTCACACACGCCACTAGTTCTGATATATCAATTAACAAAGCAAATCTAACAGAGTGGGATAATCCTATGACTCACGCGACGGAGAACGTACTGAGCATCAACTGCGAGGAGTACGTACGGACCACGGGTGAGTAGGTGTCCTTAACTAGCTAAATCGTGTCTGACGATCTAACAGTGTACTGTTCTCGATGACGATTTTTTGGGCACTAACACCAAATGATTAGACAATTGTTTGGCAGAAAAAAAGACAAATTGATGAATGATTTTTTTGTTACTCAAGGGCGATACGATGAGCGAGTTCAAACGGATGGTGTTTTTTGTGGCGAACTGCGTAGATAGCCGTGTCGAGGCAGGGTGGCGCGCGCACCCCCGGGGTGCATTGATCGGCCCTCCACTGCGCATGTCCCTCGAGGAGTTCTCGACTGTTTTGACATTTACTTAACCGGTAGGGTCATTTGATAATAAAACATCGCCAATGTAGCCAAGTATTGCGGAACACTTGAAATTACTCCGTGACTTCCACACTATTCAGGGAATTTATCTTTCACCTAAGAATTCCCGGGCGTAGCGAAGTATGCAATGCAATGCATTTATGCGCTATTTGCTCAAGGAAATGGTTAAACGTTCTTTCTCACGTGCTTTCCGGTTAAATGCTTTTATGAGGATTTTCTTGCATAGAAATCATGGGAAAGTCTGATTACTACGTTCGTAATACACTGATACGTCACCTTTCATACGAGTATAATATCAATTCCCTTGCATACTTCCTGCTTTATTCCAGTTTTACATAATTATTAGATGCATGTACTACCGCAGTACCAACCTAGCAAGTAACAGTATGTTACTGGAAATGGATGGAAAAAAACCATCAAAATGGAAATAAATTTATCATCATCATCATCATCATCATCATCATCATCATCATCATTATCTACCCATATTCGGCTCACTGCTAAGATCAAGTCTCTTCAGAATGAGAGGGTTTAAACCAATAGTCCACCATGCTGGCCCAATGCGGATTGGCAAACTTCTCAGTTTTGCAGTTTTCTTCAAGATATTTTTCCTTCACCGTTTGAGACACGATATTTAATTTCCTAAAATGCACACAACTGAAAAGTTGGAGGTGCATGCCCTAAATAAATAAATTTATACCACAAAGTAATATTGTGAGGACTGCGATGTACCTGACAAAGCAAAAAGCATTATTGGACAATGGTGATTGTACAGGCCCTCTATTATTTGACAGTTAACATTATAATTCCGCAAAAATTACACAATATTTGTAACTGGAATGTAACCACTGTGGTATGTGTGATATCATAGCGAACGTTGCCAAAAACAGTGTTATAAATGCTAGTTATGCATATCGCAGTAGGAGTTATAGGAGTAAAACGCCAAATTGTTCAAGCATCTAACCTTTTTGAGTTGCATTCGACTATCATCATACTAGTACAAAAAGGACCTTTTTGATTGCTTTAACTTGGAACTTTGATATTATCATTAACTCTTAAGGTATTTGAGTATTTAAGATTTATTCCAATTTTATACCTATCTCTATTCCTGAAAAAAAAGGCTTTTGACAGTTTGACAACAAAGGGAAAGGGTCCATAAGGGTTCTGCCTTTTCCTTTTGGTACAGAGATGTAATAAACGAAGAAACCGTAGCGTGTACCTCGTTTGTATCGCAAGATACGTTCAATTATTTTGTTTCATTAAAAGATCTCTTTTTACTATCTATTACAGCTTGGATACTGTAAACGTAGTAGATTGTAGTTAAACTATGTCAAGGCACTAAGGACTTAAAAGACATTCACTATACGCTTTTTGCGTCTTCCTTGCTAGTTAAAAGGCAGTAAACGTATGAAGCACTATTAAAATCCGGCGGACTACAATGTAACTAAGAAGTAGCAAATCGTTGTTTCTTTATGTAACATAGAGTTAACACAAAGGTTTTACTCTGACTAATGGTTTTGTAATACTTTATTACTCTCATAAAACATTCTATTATCACGATTTCGCATTAAACTACATTTTTCATGATCTTTAGCAAAGAACTTACTCGTAAATATAGGTCGCATCGTCTATATATATAAATATCAAGAAATGTTTTTATAATAACTGTAAGAGGAAAAGAATGTAAGAGAGCATTTCTCCGAAAATTTTATGCAATTGGATGACAACGAATATCTGAGTAGGATAATACGAGTAAATATACTTAAGATACAGAACAAGCGGATGATGAAATCTCATGATCTGATACCTCTGTCTCTTACAAAAGAGCACTGAACTTGCAGACAACCAAAGACATTACCTCTCATATTATGTCTAAAGTAGGTAAAGGCTATCTTTTTAACTAAACATCGCGTTGATACAGGATAGCGGAAGCAATTCCTTGGATGAGATTTCTTATTCAAATACTCCTATTACTCTAAATTAAGATTATCTTACTTTACCTAATTCTAACTCTAACTTTGTTATGTAAGTTAAAAAGAAAAAACACGATAACACTCAATTTTTAGGGTTCCATAGAATTAAGTTTTTAGAATTAGGTAATTTTTTTTACTCCTTTATCTCATAGTGAGGAGACATTGAAAAGGACTTTTGATAATACTGTGGGTATGTTAAAATTGTGACAGGAAATATGATGTTTAAAATGTTCTTGTTAGAATCAAGTATCTCCCACCTCTGCCACCTAAGCAAAAGTTTCACACAAGTATAAAGAAATTAAAAGGAAAACTATCATTAAGCTGTTAATACAGGGATTAAAATAATCGCCCAACCAAAAACCACGATTTAATGTGGTTGCATTGATGACGTAGGTACTGCAGAACCCTACACTGCGCGTAGCACAACACGCACTTGGCCAGTTTTTTTCAAGTATTTATAGCCGTTAAATAGAAGTCGGTGTTTTTATACTATTAAAAGTGATACGGAAACAGCAGAGGCATTGTGTTGTAGCATCTTGACAATTCTCTGTGACGAATGAACCATTGCATTGCATTGTTGCTTCTTGTATGGAGCGTTCTGTGTTTGGTGTCAAGGCGACTTTGCATTTAAATAAACCTTGCAGTACGATTATGTCAACTGTCAAATTTATTCCTAGACTATGGAATGGCTTCTATTATGATACCTCGGCATGTAGATCACTTGCAGGCTACAGCAACTTGCTTTCGTGACTAACAATTTAAAGAAACGTTCTAAATATAGCAAAACAATTCATTTTTTTTTTTAATTTTACCTTTTAGAAGCCTACTGAGTCTATTTCGGACTTTACCACTAACAACTCTATATGGTGATATTTCTTTGTGGTTAAATCAGATGCTTGAACAAAAAGTCTCATAACCACTAAATGTACTGAACTTTTCATCATCATCATCATTAACAACCCATTTTCAGGTCACTGTTGAGCAAAAATCTCCACTCAGAGTGATAAGGGTTAGACTAATACACCACGCTGGTCCAATGCGGATTGGCAGACTTCACACACGTAGAAAATTCAAAAAAATCTCAGGTATGCAGGTTTCCTCACGTGTTTTTCCCTCACCGTTTGAGACACGTGATATTTACTTTCCTAAAAAGCACATAACTGAAAAGTCGGAGGTGCATGATTGAATAATGTAAGATAAAAAACATCCAAGTAAATGTCCTGTATCTATTCGAATAATGAACAGGAGTTGTTAGTTAAATAAAAACTTTTATTTTACAGTTTGAACTAGTAAGTAGTGGGCGCTCAGTGAGGCTCGATAAGAGGGGATTATCGACACCTATCAATACTGACATCTGCAGCACTAGCGGGGCTGCACTCAGTTAATACGTAGACGATGTTGTACCTAACTAACCTACAACCTGTTACATTACACTATGCGACAACTATTTTAAAAATATAGACCCAACATAGCACTGGTAGCAGGCATGACAACTGGACATTGTCTAAACAATAGACACTTGAAGATAATGAAAATCATAAAAGATTCATCATGTCCAGGTTATTTTTTTTTTTTTATTCTTTACAAGTTAGCCCTTGACTACAATCTCACCTGATGGTAAGTGATGATGCAGTCTAAGATGGAAGCGGACTAACTTGTTAGGAGGAGGATGAAAATCCACACCCCTTTCGGTTTCTACACGGCCGGAACGCTAAATCGCTTGGCGGTACGTCTTTGCCGGTAGGGTGGTAACTAGCCACGGCCGAAGCCTCCCACCAGCCAGACCTGGACAAATTAAGAAAATCTCAATCTGCCCAGCCGGGGATCGAACCCAGGATCATCGTTTTGTAAATCCACCGCGCATACCACTGCGCCACGGAGGCCGTCAAAAAGGAGTGTGGTGAGGAAGAGACCAGCTATCACTTTATGGCTGAGTGTCCCATGTTCGCACTGGTAAGATGGGAGTTACTAGGTAAGGATACATTAAATGAAGTAGACCTGACAGATCTCAGTATAGGGGATATTGTTAGGTTCACGAAGGCTACAGGAAGATTTGAGGGGGGAACACTGTCGAGACACCAGTGAACCTGTGTCCTTTTACCACGGCAATTGGGTGGAATGGTCCCTAATTAGGACTGATCACCCGTCTGGCCTCGTCAGACGTCAAATATATATATTTTAAAAAAATAATAAGGGCATGTTTTTCTGTTGTAGTGTATTTAATGGCAATGGGTCTCAAGATTCACATATAAAAAAATAAAAATTTATTAAAGGACACAAATACACTCGTAAAGAAAGATTTTACATCGAAGATACTCAAAAAACGAAAAGAATTGCAAGGAAAATTCATTTCAGGAAGAAAGCAAGGGGAAACCATAATCATGAAATTTGATAACATAATAATATTGGATAACAAGAACCCCAAAAATAGAGCTAAAACAAGTCAGGAGAGTCTAAAAGTAAGAGATAACAAAAGAGGAAACAAGAACACTTTTCCTGGAACTATGCTAAAGCGGAATACTTCCCACACATACAAGAAAGACAAAACCACAATTGACTCTAACATGGCTCCGAAACCAACTCTATCAAGCTCTACAACAACTCGGTCGGAACGGTCCCTGCCTGCTCAATACTTAAAGATACTCAAAATTGAGAATTCCAACAATTAGCACGAATCCTACATACGAAAATTTAAAATGAAAAATATGAATAAACATAAGAGTTGTAACAAAAGAGTAATAGTATAGAGGGTTTTTATACTACGAAGAAAGAAGAAGAAGAATGGCGCTGCTACAAATAACAATTAAAATACGTTTAAGGTTCATTGTATGTGTTAGCTTTGTTTCATATGCGAATAAAAACGAATTAATTTGATATTTTTAATGATTACCTATTGAATTGAAGTTATTAGACGAAAAGTTCTTTCTTGCAGCAATATTCAAAAAGTTTTGATAAAGTTTCCAAAAATAAAAGAATTTTGATAAAGTTTTCATTGGTCGGTAGTTTTGATAAGAATTTATAATCCGGACTACATTCCTTAGAACTCCATTATCCTAGGTTTACTTTTACCTATGTAGAGAAAACAAAATGTACATAAGCTTAGAGCTGCTAGTATGGTAAAATTACAAGTAAATTATTGATAAATCTAATCGAGTATTATTTACTTCTAAGATATAACCAATAAATAATTCAGGATTAGACAACTTTCAGTTACTTAAACATTCTAACGCGTTGTAGGCAATGTGAAAATATTAGAAAATTATGCAAGTTCTTCAATGGCTTCCCCATGTAAAGACGGCCTTGGTTAAATGCAATACGCATTGCCGTCTCATCATAATAACTTTACACAGTCTTGGAAGACGAGTCACTTAATAATGTACCTTATACAGTAACCCGAGGATTTATTATCAAATATAAAATTTATAGTCACTATAGGAATTACTATTGCACTATTTCCTTTATTTATTTTTGATGACTTTTCTAGTGCTGCTGTGATATTACTAACTTAGTGGCTTCTAAAATAATAAAACCTCCGTTATATTTCTTAGCTTAACTTCAATTGATGAATATTATATGCTTTTACATTTTGTACGAGAGAAAATGAAGCTGGAATGAGTGTTCGCTGGGTAAAGCATAAATTTTATTAAATTCCAAGTTATATTTAGCAATTATACAAGTGGATGTAGGACATAAAGATGATGTTGACTATTGTCTATGAAAAATTAGACACGACATGTAAGTCCTCAGGACTAAGTCAAAGCTCAACATCAGTTATTTAAAAAATATACTTTCCGATAACAATTAAATTATACCAAAACCAAATATCACAAATACAAGAGATAATGAATTTAAAATAAGTTAAACATTGTACATATACATTTTACATAATGCAATATATATGTATAATTTTTACATTATACTTAAATATTGCAACATCGTATTTACATCAAACGAGTAGTTTCAGGAAATGATTACAGAAACAAGTTTTGGAGTTCACTTAATTATCTCTTCAATCAAAATTAAAAATAATGAAAAACACACATTTTTGACGTCGTTATACAGAAGCATCACCTTCTAGCATAATTGAATAAAAATAGTTTGAATTATATGTAAACGTTAATTATTTTAATTGTATAACATAAGCTTAAGCAACTAAGTACCTATAAAAACCAAATTACACATAATTCGACTTTGGCATTGAGTTTCAGATTGACTCATCATTGTGTTATAAGAAATGTTACATGGAATGTCTTACAGGGCTTCGAAAAATGTTAAAATCTAAATTGAATGTTTCCTGTTTCAGTTCAATAAAACCAATTGTTGTTCGAAACATGTAAGTAGTCACATCCGTTCCTTTAATATAGAGTTTAGCTGTCGCTACCATTTTCAATTTACTAAAGAGATACGAATTTACATGTTTACAGATTAAATTTTTTTGCAAGTAAAATTTTTATGGCGTTGAAGATGCAGTATTTAGTTTTCTATATTACTTTCTATATTACATACATAATAATATACCTCCATAGGACCAGGAGGAGAGGGGCCATAGAACTTGGTTTGCATGTCTTTTTAACGATACACTACATTACACATGATAATGAGCCGTACCAGACAAGGGGGTAGACACCACCAAATTCTAAATTTCGGGTTGAGAATTTTTACTGATATCTCGGAAGAAAGAAAACTATCAGTATTTCATAGCTTGACCCAAAATTCGAACGCAGGTTTTCGTGGCCATGAAGCGACTTAGGCTAGCCTCTGGACTAACGAGGGAGTTTATTGAATGATCATAACTACTAGAGATAAAATTGTATCGCTTTGTGACAGCCCTAAGCATAAAAAGTAGAGACGCACTTCATGCGTGTTTGCGTAATGACTCGGGGTCCACGACCATTCCCGTCTCGCGCGACCACATTCCACAGGGAGTCGTTGGCTGGACCGCAAATGATCGCGTTTAATTCAACCTATCCTGTTTTACTACGGTGTATTTTGATGCGAGAACCTTCATTAAGTTTTAGTCATGGTATTACTTTTTCGAGAACCGATGTTTTTTGTGTTTCGTCTGTGTGGGTTGTTTTATTATATTCATCTCTTATTATAATTATTTTTTCAAGGAGGCCTATTCACTATTTTGATCTTTATCAACCTTTTAAAATAAACATCAAATCAAAAGACAAAATGTACCAGTAATCACTGGATGACATTTGTTACATAGAATCTCAATTTCGTATATGTCAGCATACGTCAAAGATAGTGAATTACCCTGCCAGGAAAGAGTGTCTAATGCCTTTTCGAAATCAACAAATGTCAAGTTCACTTGTGACTGCAATTCATTCATCATCATCATCATCATCATCATATCAGCCGATGGACGTCCACTGCAGGACCTTTTGTAGGGACTTCCAAACATCACGATACTGAGCCACCTACCTGCATCCAGCGAATCCCTGCGACTCGCTTGATGTCGTCAGTCCACCTGGTGGGGGGTCGGCCAACACTGCGCTTACTAGTGCGGGGTCGCCATTCCAGCACTTTGGGACCCCAACGTCCATCGGCTCTTCGCACTATGTGCCCCGCCCATTGCCACTTCAGCTTTGCAGCTTTACGGCAAGTTGCAACTTTGCAATTCATTGCATTCATCTACAATTATTCGGAGTATTTTAATTAGGTCCACGCAACAAGATCCCTTTTGAAAACCTGCCTGTTCGTACGCATGGTTTCATCTAAAGCTCCAATAATCCTACCAAAGATAATCTTACTAACCACTTTTTAAATTTAATTTAATAAGAAATTACTGGGAATAAAGTGATGCCTCTCTAGTTGTTGCTCAAATCGCCAAGATAACCTTTTTTTGAACGATCACAAGGAGGCCATCTTTTTAGCTAGACACTGTACACTTCGGATTCCCAAATTATCTCCAGGAGCGAGTGTAAAGTAATTGACATTATAGACAGAGAAGTATATATTTAATTTATTTAAATATCTTTATTGAAACAAAACAAATATATGAAACATACAAAATCTTAAAACTAAGAATTAAATGTAATGAAAAGACGATCTAATCGCTATTCCAGGCTAAGTGGAACCTGAAGGTGTACACATAATGTTTCAGACGGGAAGTCGCGATAACATAAATATATAAATAATGATTGTGGTGATTAATATGAACATTTATGTCTATAATCTGGCGATGACTATGACTAAACTTATACTCAAATAACTAAAGATGTAAATGTCCTCATAATTATTACGGGAGTTAAGAAATTGTGCGCATATATCAAATCATTTTACTACTTTACAAGCCTTTACATAGTTAGCGGTCATTCCCTCCGCGAGTACTCTTGCATGCCGCTGGGAGCTAGGTAGTTGCAGTGGCGTAGCGTGCTTTGCTGGGGCCCTATATCAAAATTAGTTGGGGGCCTCAAATGAAGGGTAAAGATTTCTCACAAAAGAAATAATAATGCTTGCTTAAATTCGAAAGGTCCTCATCACGAAATCTCGAAAACCGCTTCATTTACAAAGCTGAAATTCGGCAAGGAGGTAGTTTATAGTTAGTAGGTATTCACTAAGAACAGATTTTGCGATAGGGCCCGATTGAAAAGGTCTAAGGGCGTCCTCTAGTAATAAATATGACATTTACTTAACCTAATAAGTAGAATGTTTCCAACTTTTACGGCGTTTATTGGCGCACGTTTATCCGAGAAGAAAACGGTGTTTTTTAAACTGCAGTTTCTTGTTTTTTTTTTTGCGGGAATCGCCATATTAAGCGAGATTGTACCTACTCAGGTACTTACATTTTAATATTTTTTTGCTATTACACGAAAGGGGCATCTGTAGTCCGGGGGCCCCGTATCATTGATACGGCTGATACGTCAGTAACTACGCCCCTGGGTAGATACTAGCTACGATAAGTTGTTGCTGATATAGGCATTACATAAAAAGTTATAGATCATCTTTTTATCGTTACCTACTAGATCCCAGCATGTTTTTGCTACACTATATAACTTAATGAACTAGAAACTTTCTCATATGTAATTTCATCATTAACAGATGAACGTATAGACTAAATTATATACCTACGAAGTAACATTTGTAATACAGTATAAAAACAATTTAAAAATAAAAGATGGTGGTTCTAATGACTATAGGAAATATTTTGATTAGATAATATAGCAGCTAGGTTTCTATAAATTGATGTAGAATAGAGTTTTCTATAATAAATTTTTCCATTATTGGTTTTTAATAACTCCTGATCCTCAGAATAGAGAACGAATATTTAATAATTAAATTCAGTCCTGACCCTAACGTGACCATGATGATTTGTCTGTCCGAAAGTATATTCGATGTTATTACTTAATTGCAACTTTTTTATAAATTATTCTTTCTTTAAAAGTTATCAATACGCCCAACGCTTTTAGTAAAAACCCCCTTTGCACACATATTATATAAAGTATTTGTGTGTACTTACACGCAAGTAACACACAAATACTTTGAAAAAAGCTAAAAGCTTTTCGACAAAGTATTTATTAGCTGTGAAGACAATTTATTCACACAGACTCAAATCAAATATTTGCCTAAAAAACCAATAAGTAGAAACCACAAGCGCGGCGCTTCATAAAAAAGCTTTTCTCTTTTTTTACGCTTCTATTTTAAAAGGTTTTCAATTAGAAGGGCTTTTTGTAGCTATGAGCATTTTTTTCCATAATAGGTACCTATTTAATAATTAAATTCTAATGGAAATATTTGTTTTAGGCCTTAAATATATACGTGTATCTAATTGACATTATTATCGGTGAAGGAAAACATCGTGAGGAAACCTGCATACCAGGGAATTTCTTAATTCTCTGCGTGTGTGAAGTCTGCCAATCCGCATTGGGCCAGCGTGGTGGAATAAAGGCCTAACCCCTCTCATTCTGAGAGGAGACTCGAGCTCAGCAGTGAGCCGTACTCGCGTAGTTTTCGATTCCGTGGGAATACGGGGATATAACAAGCCTATGTTACTCGGTAAAGATATAGCTTTCTAATCGTATAAGAATTTTTAAATCGGCCGAGTAGTTTTTGAGTTAAATAGCAACAAACAATTAAAAATCTAACCTTACCTTACAATCATTGTTTAAATTTGGAGACATAAGATGAAACCTTTCAGTATAAACCAATTTATGAATCAATTTTCACGCGGAATAAGTCGCAGGCATTATCTGGTACTTTACCGTCTTCATTTTTCATAATTATCAACCCATATTCGGCTCATTGACCTCGAGTCTCGTCTCAGAATGAGAGGGGTTAGGCCAATAGTCCACCACACTGGCCCAAAGGGGATTGGCAGACTTCACACACGCAAGGAATTAAGAAAATTCGGTATGCAAGTTTCCTCACGATGTTTTTCCTTCACCTCTTGAAGAAAAGTTGGAGGTGCATGTCCCGGACCGGATTCGAACCCACACCCTCCGGAATCGGAGGCAGAGGTCATATCCACTGAGTTTTCATTGCTCACTTACCGTCTTATGTAAGTAAATCTATGTAACTAGGTACACAGTTAGCCAAAGAACAATACATACTGTTACCTCGTCAACAGTACATTGACAATGGCCTTATTATATTTGGCCTTGAACTTTATTTACCTACTTACCCACTAATACAAACAAGGTCCGAAGCCAATTTACATTGTGAGCGCTAGTTCAAGATTATTAGTTACTCGTAGTCGTATGTTAGATTACCTTCTTGGTCCAGTAGTTAACCTATGTGGCTCGATGTGCTGGGTTCGAGTCGGACGGTTTCGACGACCTCCGTGGCGCAGTGGTATACGTGCTGGATTTTCAAGACGGAGGTCTTGAGTTCGATCCCCGGTTGGGCCGATTTAGGTTTTCTTAATTGGTCCAGATCTGCTGGTGGGAGGCTTGAGGCGAGGTGAGATTGTATTGTCAAGGGCTAACTTGTAAAGCAGCTAGAAAGTGCCTATTCGCTCTTTCCTTGACTTATTTGGCCAATTCACTAATTTTGGTATATTATCAATTTTTTTTTTTATATTCCATATAGACTATTGTTAACGAAATTCACAATGTTAAGCACGCTGGTAAGTAATTTTGGCCAGTTAGCAACAGATTAATATTGGAGAAATCACTTGTTTTTTTAAGAATCACTAATAACTAGATGGTAATTTTCGTGTATATCCAATAATTACTCAAAGTTAGAGAATAGTCAGCAGACCTAATCATTGCTTTTTATCAGGCATGATTGTAGTTCCGCACAATCATAAAAATAAGGGTTCCGTTTTGTACAACGTACGTTCGGAACCCTAAAAAGAAATGACATAAGTAATAACTGCACTATAACCTGTTTGCACCAGTAAATGGACAGTAAAGTTCAAGGCTAGAGAACACAATGTGGCATTGTGTATCTAAATGAGGAAACCAACATACATTCTAAGTATACTCATAACTATTAGGTAGAGACAGTATACGAGTATTATGCTTGAAAGTTATTTTCGTGGCTCTAAAAACTGTCTGTTCAAATGAATGTCAAAATGTCTGTCAAAATGAATTGAGCATATTTTTACAATGCATATTGTATTGCATGCATACGTACGATAGATTCTTAGATACGGAATATATCTACCCACGTATCTATAGTAAACGAAGGAACACATCTGAAACAAACCGTTTTAGGTTTTTCCATATATCACCATAAAATAAAGCTTCCATGCTTGATCGTATGTAAGCAATTATACTTGTGTATATTATACAGAGGTAAGCTTTGATTGTGTGTTTGTTTGCATAGAATAGGCTCTGAAACTACTGAACTGATTTTAAAAAATCTCTCACTGTTGAGTAGCACTATCCCTGAGTGCTATAGGCTGTATTTTATCCCCGCATTCCTACGGGAATGAAAATGTCATGGGTGAAACCTCGTGGCGTCTGCTAGTGTTATAATATGACAAGTAGACCACCTCCAATTAGTCGAAGAGGCAGCAGGAGTGAGAACGACAATAGCCCAACGGGCGGGAACCGAACTCTACCAGAAGAAATCGAACAAATAACCATGTGTCTCGTTCATCTAAGCTATTGAGGCATAGGTACATGTCAAGGTTCCTGGAATTAGGTTAGGAGCAAAACTTAATTAGAAATCTCGAGGTTCTGCAAAATAATGATACTTTCTATTAAATTAACGTCTACAAAATACTGCAGCTTTTATTTCATTTCCTTTTTTATTACTTGCTATTAATATTATCCTTAATGTAGGAAATGAGTTAGTTTCCCGTAATTAAAGTGAGTTGCAGATTATGTAACCGATGTTTAATGACGAAATGTTTGATTATTATTACCATTATTAGGTTTACCTTTGGCCCTTAAAAGCTATAACAGGAAGGTAACACATCTTTGATGATACCTATTTTATACTATTATTATAAAGCTGAAGAGTTTGTTTAGGAACTACTGGTACAATTTGAAAAATTCCTTCAGTGTTAGATAGACCATTTATCGAGGAAGGCTGTAAATTATCCCGGTATTCCTACGGGAACGGGAACCACGCGGGTGAAAACGCGCGGCGTCAGTTAATTCTATATATAATATTATGCAGAGGTAATGTTTGTGAAGTTGTAGGGAGTAATCTCTGGATTTATTGAACCGATTTTATAAATTATTTTACCAATAGCAAGCCACGTTATTTGTGAGTGTCATGCTATGTTTTATGCATATATTCCTACAGAAAAGTCAACTACATGGGTGAAACCGCAGGGCGTTTGCTAGTATAATAAATAAATGTATTTCGTAACAACCAACCAAATACGTAGACAGGCTTGTCAAGTGTTCCTATCTATGAATATTTAACAATAAATTATACGTTTTTTTTATCCAAGGTCAAGGTATAGCATTAATTTTGCGTGGGTTACAGAATTATCATTGCAGTTACTAGGTATTTAAATTGTTTAATAAAATATATGAAAATGTTTTATATGTCCACTATTTAACATCGGCATGAATATTACTGGATGGAAAATCTGATTTTTCCCTTTTCTTTTTTATAAAAAGTAAAGGGAAAAATCATTATTTAATAAAATATTTTTCATAAAAAATATTGGCCATATATATATATATATATTTTATTATGACCAATATTCTCATTCCCCTCCAACTAGTCGGAAAAGACTGTATCAGGAGTGGGTACGACAATAGACCAACGGGGCGGGGATCTAACCCCCACCCCTAGTAAAATCTCGCAAGTCGACATCCGTCACATAGAGGCTTGAAAAACGAATCCTTCGTGTCTCAAAGGTAAGAGGGTATTACATAACCCTATCAGCTTCCCAGCTCTTAGAACTTTAAACGAAAAGTTCTCGGAAGAAAGATAACGTTCATATTTTATGGATCGAACCCATAACCTTTGGATCCGATGACAGAAAGCAGAAAGCTAAACACTGGACCAACATGGCATTTATAAAATTAGGTTTTTTTTTTAATTCTTTACAAGTTAGCCCTTGATTAACTTGTTAGGAGGAGGACGAAAATCCACATCCCTTTCGGTTTCTACACGACACCGTACCGGAACGCTAAATCGCTTGGCGGTACGTCTTTGTCGGTAGAGTGGTAACTAGCCACGGCCAAAGCCTCCCACCAGCCAGACCTGGACCAATTAAGAAAACCTCAATCGGCCCAGCTGGGGATCGAACCCCGGACCTCCGTCTTGTAAATCCACCGCGCACACCACTCCGCCACGGAGGCCGTCAAAGAGGAGGTAGTTGCACGGTTACACATAAAAATATATGAAACGGACTTTTATTCGACATCGGCTAGCAAGACACTTATAAATATGACATTCCTATGTTGGAGGTCACCGATCTCTGATAAAAAGTTCCACTTTTTCCGCTAAATGACAAAGCATAATTCGTTGCTTCTAAAGTATATCGATATTTTTAAAAGAAAATTACAAGTTACATATTTTTTTAATATAAAATTGATATAGCCTATGTACCCTAGCTATTATTAGAAATCTTTTGACACCTTATTTATTAAAATCAGTTCAATATGTTAGGCGCTACGGTAGAACTTACATACATACATGCATACATAGACTGCCAAAATCATTATTTACCCTTCTGCTGCTGGATTAAGGAGGTTTATGCGGGCGGACGAATTCACAACAGTCCACTTCATAAACTGACCCAGGATTCGAAACCGGGACATCGTGATCCATCCATTTTGATCGTGGTCCAATTGTTAGAATATATGGCAACGAGGCAGTTAAAGTTTTTAGGCTTGATTTGCTACAGGTTATTAGGGCGGTCGACGGCGGTCGCCGACTGCAGTCGACTGCGGTTGACTGCCGCCGAGAGGTCGCTTACTACAGTCGATTGCCATTGACTGCCGCCATGACGTCGCTGACTGCAGTCGACTGCCGTTGACTGCTGCTGAGACATTCCCGACTACAGTCGACTGCCGTTGACTGCCGCCGAGACATCGCCGACTGCCGTTGACTGTAGCCGTTGACTGAGTTACTGCTCGTGCAAATTAACACTAAAGTTACTGCGAAATAAGCAATGTGCGATCAACTTAAACCTAAATTAGCATAGTCTGGCCATCAATCAATGACGTCCATTTTTTTAGAGCATTCATTTTGGGTGCCCTGCGTAGACTTGGCATGTTTTAATATTATATATCTATACTGCTGGAACATGCCGCATTATCACTGTAGACTGGTATTATTTTAATAATGAGGTACATTCTTTTTTTATGCAAATAGGGTCGCCATGATGTAACCTGATGATAAGTGTCGTCGTTATCAACCCATATTCGGCTCAGTGCTGAGCTCGAGTCTTCTCTACGAATGAGAGGCCTTAGTCCATCACGCTGGCCCATTGCGGATTGGCAGACTACACACACGCAGAGAATTGAGAAAATTCTCAGGTATGCAGGTTTCCTCACGATGTTTTCCTTCACCGTTTGAGACACGTGATATTTAATTTCTTAAAATGCACACAACTGAAAAGTTGGAGGTGCCCCTCACCGGATTCGAATCCACACCCTCCGGAATCGGAGACAGAAGTCATATCCACTGGGCTTTCACTACTCTTGTGTATGGTAAGTGTAGATACAGTCTAAGATGGGACACGCTTGCCTAGAAGGTGCCTATTCACTATTCTTTTGAAGATAAACAAGTTATAAGATTCAAGAAACAAAGACTTGGAGAGGGTATTCCAAACCCTAGCCGTGCGTATAAGAAAAAAAGTCGCAAAGCGTTATGTACGGGTCCTCTGGACACCTGGACAACATAGGGATGAAAACCCACCCTATGACTTTCAGTGTTGTTATAGGCATAAAGCGCATGAGGAGGCCTATTTTGTAACAATGTTTTGTATAACTCGTAAGTGCGAGTTTCGAATTCACTTCTATCTTTCTCTTTCTATAGTATCGTGTTAGACAAAGAGAGATAGAGGTTAATTCGTATCTCGCAATTGCGAGTTTATGAAACATTATTACAGAATAGGCCTGGAGTTTCGACGACTACCACCTACAACCTATAGCGGCGATCGAATGCATTTAATAAAATACCACAGGAGAGTGGTATGAAAGAAAACCTAAATGAATGAAATACTCTAATATCTGATCAGATGATTAGATATTTAAATCACAATTTTAGACATTATGTCGATAACTCGATAGTTAATCAGAAGAGACAAACTTAACATCTCCTTCGGATTGACATGTAGCTACGCAGGGTTATTATTATTTATTTATTTATTTATTTTGTGACTTATTTATTTATTTCTTCATACTTTATTGCATAAAACAAAAACAACAACAGAAAAATCTAAATAAAACAGAAAACAAGTATGTGCAAAAGCGGTCTTATTGCTTATAGCAATATCTGCCAGACAACCTTTGGATAAAGCTGTGACTTTGCCACATAACACCAGCAAGAATATTAACACAAGTTCTTATACACACATCAATTTAAAGAAAATAATCTATTTATATACCTACCTAGTGTAGTGGATACTCATTTATTCATAATTAAATTTTCAGCCATTTAAATGGAGATATAAAAAACGCTACCGTATCGTTAAACGTTTTTTGTGACTGGTTAAACTTCCTTTTGTTAATCATTAGTAGCTAAGTAAAAAAAACGATAAAAATAATTGAATTTAATTAACTAATTTTGAATATATGTATAAACATACGTACTCGTAGATACTTATGTACACGAGTTTTTTTGATTTTACGAAAAATAATAAACAATTACACACACTACAACAAATTTAACAACCACATCGCTTGTTATACATTTTATATTACTTGGTCGATTTTTTGTTTTTTATACAGGGTGATCGGGAGTATTTCCCTTTAACTTTAAGGTTTATTCAATTAACAAGACCACGCATAGGAACCGAACTGCATAACTAATTTATTTACTACAAAAAAAATCATTTTTTTCATACTAAGTAATTCAAATAATACCGACTATCCATGTAACACACGCCTTTAGTTAACGAAGCGACAACGTTACATTACGAGTAACTACAAATATTACAATACGTCGTTAGATGCATAATGCTAATTGGGACACATTTTGAGATCTATTTACGAAAGAAATATTAATTTACTCCAAAAATATTAATTTTAGAACACATGTTCCTTAAATATTTTGAATTATTTTTTGTTAATCTATACTAATATTATAAAGCTGAAGAGTTTGTTTGTTTGTTTGATTGGACGCGCTAATCTCAGGAACTACTGGTCCGATTTGAAAAATTACTTCAGTGTTAGATAGCCCATTTATCGAGGAAGGTTATATGCTATATATTGTCCCCGCATTCCTACGGGAACGGGAACCACGCGGGTGAAACCGCGCGGCGTCAGCTAGTAACTTATACTTTTACTTTTACCATCTGAGAAGTTTTTATTTTAGACTTAAGTAACATTTAATAAAATCACGTAAACTTTTAAACATAAAAATTATTTTTGCACAGTTCTGTAAGATTATTATTGTGATTTGTGACCTTTTATGACCTGCGACCGTATGAAACCATTTAAAAACATGAGGCGAATTTTGGTAGTGCGCTACATTTTTGCCTTTATAAGTTTCGCTTTGCAATGACTCGATAAAAATTCGTTGTCACGTAAAAGTAACGTTTTATGGTCGACTTACGTTGTTAACTATTTATAGAGTTTTTTTTTTTATTATTCTTTACAAGTTAGCCCTTGACTACAATCTCACCTGATGGTTAGTGATGATGCAGTCTAAGATGGAAGCGGGCTAACTTGTTAGGAGGAGCATGAAAATCCACAATCCTTTCGGTTTCAACACGACATCGTACCGGAACGCTAAATCGCTTGGCGGTTCGTCTTTGTCGGTAGTGTGGTAACTAGCCACGGCCAAAGCTAGACCTGGACCATTTTTATTCTTTACAGGTTAGCCCTTGACTACAATCTCACCTGATGGTAAGTGATGATGCAATCTAAGATGGAAGCGGGCTAACTTGTTAGGAGGAGGATGAAAATCCACAATCCTTTCGGTTTCAACACGACATCGTACCGGAACGCTAAATTGCTTGGCAGTACGTCTTTGCCGGTAGGGTGGTAACTAGCCACGGCCGAAGCCTCCCACCAGCCAGACCTGGACTAATTAAGAAAATCTCAATCTGTCCAGCCGGGGATCGAAAACAGGACCTCCGATTTGTAAATCCACCGCGCATACCACTGCGCCACGGAGGCCGTCAAATCACATTTTATCGGAAAATGTTTTAAATATATTTCAATAATGAATCAAAGTCTCCTCTCCGAATGAGAGGGGTTTGGCTAATAGTCCACCACACTGGCTCATTATGGATTGGCAGACTCACATACGTAGAGAATTAAGAAAATTTTCAGGTATGAAGGGCGTTTTTCCTCGCGACGTTTTTCCTCGCGACGTTCTTCCTCGCGACGTTTTTCCTTTACTCGTATTAAAATAAATGCGATATTGGCTAAACCATTGTAAAGATAAATGATAACATGAAGTGAATTAACATTTTCGAATTGATTGAAGCTGTAAATTATCCTAAAAGTGTGACCTTTGTTACGCAATTTACACTTACATAATTTTAATATAATTGAAATTACATAAATGCAGGGAAAAATTGCCGGAGGGACTGTCAGTGAAAGGGCTTGAAAGTTCTTGAAGCTACCTGTGTAATGACTCTACCACACTTAATGGAGTCTCGTTAAGGGCAAACCTATAATTATAAATAAAAAACAAATGACAACTAAAAAAAACTTATTAAATTTTGCATACATAGACATTTTTGTTTGTTGACCATTTATTTAGGAAACAATTGGATTGAAATTCCAATTGTTTCCTAAATAAATGGTCCTCCTATTATGCACACTCAACTCCTCACAGCGTCTAGTCTTCAAGGCCACTTGATCCTTCACCGATGACGTTAAGGATTGCATTATGCGGTAGGTAACTTGTAGGTATGAAGGATAACTAAATAAGGTTAGGTAAATAAGGTAAGGCAGACAAATAAATACTTCTGGCAAAATAATTGGTTTTTATACATCATTAATAGGCCAACAATAGCTCCGGCTTAATGTGGTAAGACCATATTACGCGAATTTCAATTATAGCCACAATTCAGTTGCTTAAGATGAACAAGTTTTCTTTTTGCCATCATAAATGGTCAACACCATAGCGGTCATGCGGTGACATAAACAAGCGTGTCTACCAATTATGTAGTTGAATGTATCGGAAATTACATTTTATAAATGGATTGATACATTTGTGACATAACTTTAATCTACCCTAAAGTTACCTCACAAACAAGTTTTCGTCAATCCGTTGTCTTCGATCATAAACAGACTATAATCCCCCCATTTCCTTCTCAATAAGCATTAAACCTATGATAAAAGAGAATGAGACATCGGTCCGAGGCTCAAACTCTCTCAATTCTCTTAAACTCAGTCTTTTGGATTTTAATCTGATCACTCAGCCGTGGTGGACTCTAGAGTCTAGACTCTAGTCTTGGAAATTAGCTTAAGGTATAGAAAATACCTTTGAACCTTTATGTTCTCGGTGACGATGTCATAAATCCCTTAACTTCCTGCACCATGAGCAACAGTTTCCACGGCAGTAAGCAAACAACAGTCGGTTATCATCATCATCATCATATCAGAAGATAGACGTCCACTTTAGGACATAGTCCTTTATTGTAAGGACTTCTAAACATCACGATCCTGACCCGCCTGCATCCAGCGAATCTCTGCGACTCGCTTGATGTCGTCAGTCCACCTGCTGGAGGGTCAACCAACACTGAGCTTTCGAGTGTGGGGTCGTCAATCCAGCACCTTGGGACCCCAACGCTCATCCACTCTTCGAAATATATGCCCATTGCCACTTCAGCTTCGCGACTCGTTGACCTATGTCAATAACTTTGGTTCTTCTGCGGATCTTCGCATTTCTGGTTTTATCGCCCGCTGTGTGACTCTGAGCCTTCTTATGAATTCTTCTTACAGTCGGTCACTTAAATATAAAGCTACACGGACGCAACTGCACCATAGAAGTCAACACTTATCGCGCCAGTGTAAGCTATCCCTAAAAAAAGAAAAATAATACGCGAGGCTGTACAATCTTTTCCGTATCCAGGAAATAAATAACTAATAAAGCCTGCATAACTTTGCAAAGTTTATGCTGCACTTAGGCAGTTGCACAGGTGCTCTACAGGCAATACGGAGAAATATCTTAGCCATTACCCAGTGTAATGGACTAGCTCTTTATGGGGGTAATTCCATTTGAAGTTTAAACGTACACTACTGAATACTCAAGTGCCAAGTCAATTGCCTTTAAGTTATATTTACGAATCTACAAGTAGGTTAGTTAATATTTATTTTGATTAAATGAAGTCAAAGTCAAAGTTCATTTATTTCAATAAGGCTTAGTTTACAAGCACGTTTGAGAGTTATGTCATGATTTAATGGTGATAATCAAAGTCCAAAATTTTAACATAATGTTTCGAGGGTGGCAATTGCGCCTTGAAGAACCCACAACAAACACAGCCAGGGTTTATTAGTAGTGAAGTACCTTCAGAATTATTTGGTGTCCCCGTAATTGTGCGCCTCAATAGCAATTTTAAGAATCTTCTTTACTGTATAGCACTTTTTGATTAAATAAAGGAGAGAAAAATCAGAAATCACCAATAACGAAGACAAAGAAATAAGATTATTCTCAAAATGAAATGAAATTGACGTTGGAAAGTAATATTTGCGTTTTAAGCGTGGAAATAAGGACATAATACTCGTACTTATCTTTAACTTTTCTTTTTATTTGAATCTGTGACCTTTCCAAAGGTCACAGATTCAAATAAAAAGAAAAGTTTTTGGTACTTATATGTTGATAATAATTATGATAATTCTTTTTGTATGATATTTATTGACAAGTTAATAATAATAAGTTAGTAATGACTGCGATATTCTTTACATGATCGCGGAAACAGTTTCTTCAACCAATATCTTCGACTGGTTTCTATAAAATATGAATCAACATTATCAACCCATATTCGGCTCATTGCAGCGCGAATCTTCTCTTAGAATGAAAGGGGTTAGTCCACCACGCTGGCCCAATGCGGAGCACACTTCACACACGTAGAGAATTAAGAAAAGAGGTTTCCTCACGATATGTTTCCTTCACCGTTTGAGACATGTGATATTTAAGTTTTTAAAATGCACACAACTGAAAAGTTGAAGGTGCATTTCTCGGACCGCATTCGAACCTACGCCCTCAGGAATCGGAGGCAGAGGTCATATCCACTGGGCTATCACGGATGAAATACAGATACTACTTTGTTAATATCGGTATTTCACCTCATCTCAGGAATATAATGACGATAAGCGCATCTGCAATATTAGCAGGTATGCATAACTGCACGAGCTTTCTCTTAATCTTAAAGATCATCTCCGTGCCAGGTGTAGTCTTGTAATTTTAAATTAAATATACGTTAAGTGCAACAGATAAGGGTAAAAGCAGACAAACTGGACAGACGCTATAATTAGCTGTATCTAATTAGAATCTTTGCAATATTTTCACAATAATTTTCCAACTCTTTTCAACTATTTTTCTAGGAACGTTTACGATATTCTTAAAGATCGAGAAGTTGAGATAGCCAGACATAACGAATTTTAAGAAGGCTGATAAGCAGGAAAGCAAGGCAGTCTTTCACCCCGTCGCCCTCATATCATGGGAGTGTTATCACCGAACCTGCCAGACTACACCTTATGTAGTTTAGACAGATGGCTTTGCTTTGAGATTGCAAGCACGTTTCAAGGGTGTAAATTCTCAATTGTCCAAATATAAATCGATGTAATTTTGTGATATTTTGTAGCGGCTATCATGAGGATCACAGAATTATGTTGATCATCCCATCTCCGTTCTATATACCCTTAGTTAGCTTTGCAGCCCTTCCCTATAAGTGTGATCTTGGAAGGGTTGCCGCGAAGCTAAGTGACTGTCGAAATGATTTTTTTATGTTGTATAGTTTTATGAAGTATGAACGTGCTTGCCTAGATGCCTATTCACTTTTTCCTTGAAGGAGCAGAAATTGTACATGTCAGGAAACACAGACGCGGAGAGGCATTCCAGATCTTAGCATTTCTAATTAGAAACGTTTCACGCGCTTTGATTGAACGTCGACAACGAAGGGATGCAATTTTTCACGACGTATCGTGTGTTGTGTAGTATGTAGTTTGTAGAATGTTTCAAGTTTACTACTGGATTATTACAATAGAATACACGAGACACACAAAAGACATGCAGCAAAAACACGCAACGCTTATTGGTAACGCTTAAAATAACATTTTCTCTTAAAATCATACCGGTCGCTTTACCTTAAGTAGGTATGAAAATAGTAAACTCCAAAAATTGTGTAGGTTTTTCAATGAAAAGAAATGGTAGTAAAGCTAAAATAAGAACAAAAACCCTATTTGACCACTGTAGTCTTTAAGTAATTATACATAAATAAAAGCAGTCTGCTCGGAAGTCGGAAGATTGCTAATGGGATGCTATTTGCCGTTTAGTCCCGGATGACAATACGTTTCATTACAGCTCTCGAACAATGCATTCTGCACGATTACAGTGAAAGTCTAACTGCGCTTTTTGTGCAGTAATCTAAACAGTAATGTGTTGAAAATACCGATTTAACCTAATAGCGAAATCCTATTTTATTTATAAGAAATTAACAACCGCCCGCGATCGCTCGCGTGGTTCACATAAAGAATTCCAATATTATGAAAGAATACAATAAGGAACTTTTTATTTATGGAACTTAAGCTAACTTATCCAATAACTATACAAATCTTGCCCACGTGGAATGGTGGCAAGAATATTGGCTGCATTTCCGCGCTGGACATCAAGGCTGACCTTTTGCGTAGAAAAAGAACTACCCCTTCTGTCACCAGTAAAGTCAAGCGGCAACTAGCCGCGGTGAAATAATTCAAAGATTTTTTTTGGATTCCCATGGGAACAGGAACTATGCGGGTGAAATGGCGTCGCTCCGCTAGCTTATAACATCAGTAGTATAGGATCTGTAGGTACAATTTCCAGATTATATCATTGTAGATAATCTGCGTCATGGTCTTTGTGACCTTAATAGAAGACACTGTTAGCTGACAGATAATACCGCTACGATATAACGATAAAGTGCATCTTCTATTTCTATCTAAGGCCACTAGATATTGTAGATACCACAGTTAGACCTAAAAGTATTAAACGTCTATTTTAACGGCCATAAGCAGCACTAATTTTGACGTATGTTGACATACGAGATTGAGATTCTATGTAACAATAATGTCATCCGGTACGTACTGATGGATATCATACAGTAGGTAGATGACATTTCTCAGTTGATTTGATGTTCATTTTAATGGGTTGTTAAAAAAGACCACATTAGTGAATATGCCAGTAGGTCTGCCTTCTTGTAGGTAAGGCTTAATCCACATACAAGCTCATAAAACTTAGCCACCACGCTGCTCCAATGTGTTTTGGTGATACATAGGTACGTTATTACTTGAAGCCTCAATCGTTCCACGAACAGACAGACTTACTTTCGCAATTACAATATTAGTATGGTTAGCTATAATAATTAAGCTTTGAAAAGCTCAGCAAGCTTTATTGACCGAACACAAAGAGAAGCTTTGAAACAACTTAGCGTTAAAACACCTATACAAAAACACAAAGGCACTATGCATAAGGCACTAAGTTTCAATGCCCAAGTCATAAACCTCTTAGGCGCTAGGTCTAGAAACTCGACACCCGAGGTGAATTACAGGTCAACCAATGAGATGTTATTAATGTATAGAGATGGTGATGTTGTTATAACTGTCTTCTTACCCGACTACGACAAAGGAAACCCTTCCTTTGTCGTAGTCGGTTATGATTGTGATAGTCTATGTATATATATTTACTTACGTATGTTACTCCATTGCACTAAACCATTCATCTGATTATCTATACTAATATTATAAAGCTAAAGAGTTTGTTTTTTTGTTTGTTTGATTGAACGCGCTAATCTCAGGAACTACTGGTCCGATTTGAAAAATTTTTTCAGTGTTAGATAGCCCATTTATCGAGGAAGGCTATAGGCTATTATATATTTTATCCCCGTCTTCCTATGAAAACGGGAACCACGCGGGTGAAACCGCGCGGCGTCTACTAGTGACAAATATGCGGTATCAATCGATTCGTTATTATACCCCGGTTCATAAAGGCTTTTAACTGTTTTAATTGTCGATTTTATGTTATAAACCGAATTTTCAACCGATTTCGGGTCTGGATTTTCCCTTAATAACTTTAAGCAATTTGATTCGTTTCTTTTTAGCACGGGTATTAATTAAATTTATTACGTAGTCGGGTTACTGTTTTTAACATTTTGGCTATAACGTGCAGAGTCATCTGAAATCCTAAAAAACTTTAATTTTCTTTTATAGTTGTAACGTTTTAGTTTCGGCTGAAATTTTGCAAAAATAAAAATATGCATAGCTCTAGAGACATTTTATCTCACTGGTAAACCACGATAGAAACCGCTAATTTTAATTTGTGTCGTGCAATAAGACATAATAAATCTGATAATGATGGACGTGTTAACAGAGATTATTATGGTTAGGTATGTCGTGTCAGGAACAATCAGCCGCCAATCACACTGACCAACTCAACGATCAACTCAAATCCTACTAATATTATAAACGCGAAAATTTGTATGTACGTTTGTTACTATTTAACGCCGCAACTACTGAAATATGGCTAAAATGGAATGGAAATAGATTTTACTCCTATTAACACATAGACCATGTATTTTGATTAAAATCCATGGTTCCCGAGAGATTTGTGAAAAACTAAATTCCACGCGGACGAATTATTTTTTTGCGCGGAAATTGAGTGGTGTTCAAATATTGGTTTCACTGCGTGCAGTGTGTTGGAGTGCAGAAGGTTAATAACTATGGTATGCACTATATGTACCTGTACAAATTACACAACATGGAAAATGGGATGATGACTAGGTTTGAATATATTGATTTTTATGATACATTTGGGTAAATAAGGTTTATGACAACTAATTTATAAATAAAAAGCAAAGATTGTCTGGATATTTGCAAAATAAATGAGATTATAAAATTTCAAATCTATTAAAAATCCTTTATCGTAATTAGATGAAAATTCATACAGTTTTAGCTTCCTTACATTAAATGTGACACTTTAATATATGAACTATAAACATAAACGCACAAATAACGAAGATATTAGTAATTTTATTTAAACGCACATACAAATCTAACGATCATTACATTACCTACGACGTCATTAGTTCGTGCTATTTTGTATGGGGCGTTTTTCAGGGAACCGCGGCAGCGCCGCAAATCTGACCCTTTAAATCCCTGTAACTCCGAAAGTAATGATCGCAGATACCCTGTTGCTTTTACAAAATTGCTTTACTATTAGCATACTCTTAATTTATATACAATTTAAAAAACTGTCATCATCCCTATTCTTCTCTAATACGCAGGTGCGTCCCGAGTTCTCAGCGTAGACAGTGAATTATCGCGTCTATGAAGAGCTGCAAGTTTTAGAAGTACTTTGTTGCTAGTTTTAAAAGTATGTACCTTATTTTATTCTCACGGTCGCGATCGTGTTCAAATACAAAATATCTATTCATTATCTTAAATCCATTTATTTACAATACAAATTCAATGCTGACATTCGACCTAGATGCAACAAAAACGATTCCGATAGCTGCAATCATAGTCAAATTACTTTTCTTATAGGCATTTAAATTTTTAAACTTACTAACAAACAACAATATGAGAGTCGATTAAGATTTATTTGGAAATCGAAAATGTTTTTCTCTTTTAGTACCTATTGTAAACAGTCTTGCTAGTGGTAACCACACCTGATGACACTCCCATGATATGCGGGCGACGGGGGGAAAGACTGCGAGAGTGGGAAAAGATGCGTGCGGGGAAGTGGGGTGCATCAGTCGTGGGTTTTTCATTCATCGCTACACGCCCGGCCCGCGCATATCATCGGGAGTGTTACGAACGAAGTTGCCAAGCTATAAGACAGGGTGTGCTTGCCTAGAAATTGCCTTCCTGTTCAAATTGTATTGACGGCCAAAACCATACGCCAGAAGAGCATTTTTCGATTAGCTATTTGAACTAGAAGTTGCAGATTTAAAACGTTGGTTGCGAGGCGCCTGGATGACACGTACGTAGTAAATTCTTCTTCTATAAGAAAACGCGAAATGGTGATTTTTTCAAAAACACTGTCGGATATGTATGAGGTACTAACTCTTTGAAGGAACGGTAATACAGACAAAATTGTAATGTATGTAATCATTATTATCAACCCATATTCCATTTACTGCTGAGCTCGAGACTCCTCTCAGAATGAAGGCGGTTAGACCAATAGTCCACCACGCTGGCCCAATGCGGATTGGCAGACTTCACACACGCGAGATTTAAGAAAAATCTCTGGTATGCAGGTTCCCTCTCGATGTTTTTCCTTCACCGTTTGAGACACGGGATATTTAATTTCTTAAAATGCACACAACAGAAAAGTGCATGCCCAAAGCCGGATTTGAACCCACACCCGGAATCGGAAGCAGAGGTCATATCCACTGAGCTATCACGATGTATGTAATATGTTGATGTATGTAATAATTATGTATACATGAAAATCACCATAATAACAAAAGATTTTGAAATAAAAAAAAGGTTTTTGCACAGATTGGTTGCCCATCACCATCAGATTTTATAGACTCAACTTCCTTATGGCTATTTATATTAATGGAAATAACCAAAATGATTGTCCAATATTCATTTACATACAAACTCAAGTGGTTTCTGATTTTGTGAACTATAACGACGAAGAAATTGAAGAAGAAGAAGAAACGAAGATTGAGAATGAGAAACATGCTCAATCAAAAACAAAATCACAATTGCAAAAGTGCTAGTCAAGGCTTTTCAAGCACTTTTGAAACATCAAGTTTGACTATTTGTAGAGAATACCATTGGTGCAAGGCATGTTCTGCGGAGAAGAATTGGCAATCAACTAATTGCTCTTTTAAAATCATCATTCCAACAATATTTATTATTTATACAATTAATGGTTCTATCATGATTCCGATTCCGATTGGCGAACACCAATTCGTTTCTATACTGACCAATTTATCTAGAAATATCATCACGACTCACGACCCGCTCGTCGCTCGCTACGTCGTGGAAATACTATAAACAACACATTCAACAGTAAAATATCTTTCTCTATAGAATGAAAGCCTGTGATAGCTAGACTAACCTCATTAAATGAAGGCTGAAAACTGTCAGACCATGCCGTAGGTATTATGGATTTTAGATCGGCTTAGAAAAGTAGCGGGTATCAAATCTTCAGTTCTCTAAGTACTAAAGATATTTTTTTTTTATAATTTCTACAGAATTTCATAAGGAATAATATTATAGTCGCCAGACCATTAGCTTTATGAGAACCCTTCGCTAGAGACAAAGTTCTATCGGACAAAAAAATTACGATGTTTTTCGAATGGTTGTCGCGAATTTTAAGCGACTAGGGACATGGTTTCTCATACTATGCATGAAATTAAAAAAATACGTTTGATACACGGACAGTTATGGGCCTAGAAAACACATTCCAAAGCCACCATAGTTGCAACCCCAAACTTTACTTACATAAGGATCGTACCTTGATAAAGGACTGATAAACTTAACAAATGGCGACCCCGCGCAGTAAAAAGCAGTGTTAGTCGACCCCCACCAAGTGGACTGACGACAACAAGCGAGTCGCAGGGATTCGCTGGATGCAAGCGGCTAAGGATCGTGATGTTTGGAAGTCCCTACAAAAAGCCTATCTCCTGCAGTGGACGTCCATCGGCTGATATGATGATGGTGAAGAAACTTAACCACTAACCTCATCACCAATAATATTTTTATAAGGCGAGATTTGATTACCCTTACATTGTCATTACATCCTTTATCACTTCATTCAGTCCTATTGTCTTGGTCTCTAGCAACTTCAGCGCTCGCCTAAGACGCTGATTTTTTGGCCTTAAAATGAGGCAAGTCTTTCTACTTCAGACTCTTAGTTCATCTTTCTCTAGACCAAATAACGGTTCCAAAATTACATTTTTGATTAGAAAAATAAATCATCAGCGAGCTTTAAACAAAAACATTATCGAAAATACATAAATCAAGAGTCTAGAAAGTAGAAATAGGAAACGAGTAAACAGCTAGATAATTAAGTTAGAGACAGATACAAATTCGGTCTACCCACTCAGTGTAATTACTGACCAGTTTTGGATGAAAGTTCATTTGTATAATTGAAAGCTTTTAGCTACTGTTTGAATAGTTACGAGATTCTACAAAACAAGGTGAATCCGTATAAATAAATAAAATCAAGTTTGTTTTTAATTTTATTTGTAAGTACGTATTAAATAAGATGCGGTACTTATTTAAAAAATCTACTTATAAAACTTTTGTCTGTATGTCTTTGGCTAATCTTTGAAACAGCGAGATCGATTTTGACGGTAGATAACCCGTACTTTTCAAGATTAGTTTCCGTTTCATAAGCTACTGATAAACACACTCCTACTTGTAAATAAATGAACTTACATTAATATGGTGTCAATTAAACACTACGAAATCTCACCTACTAGCAAACTACAAGCGGTTTTGGCCGTGTAGCTCCCGTTCCTGTGGGATTACTAGCTATCGTAACTTTCTATTGGTAAAATAATTGTTGAAATCGGTCTATTAGTTTCAGAATAAACAAACAAACAATTAAGTATTTTCTCTTTATTGATAATAGTATAGATATTCGCAACAAAATAACATTTCCAAAGATATAGCTACAAGTAATTGATAATGCGAATCGAAACTGGAAAGTATGAGAATCATAAATAAATCAATCTCCTCGCCAATACGTAGCTGATTCCCAAACGTATCCGATTACGTCCGAGAAAGTCGCGGTAACAATATCCACGTATAGCAAACTCTTTTTTCATCTCGAAGTAACCGCATTCGCATATAAATACAAAGGTAAATTAATCCATTACAAAGGGGAAAGTTTCGCATGGTTCACATAATATGGGAGTGGTAGATTTTATCACGAGCGTACAGGACAAAAAGTGCTATACGCCTATTGTGTTGAACGTGCTTCTATTGACATGAAAACCTTTTATGGAGCTTTCTGTGTAGATATTTTTAGTTTTTTGAAGTGATAACTATTGGGAGAGTAAAACGTTTCGTAACGTAACGCGTTACGGCGCCACTGTCTGGCTTCCCTTTCTCCCACTCATACGATAGCATGTTCTATCGAAAGTCACCAGACGCACACTTTTTTATTTTGTAGTAAGTACAGTAGAGAGCCGTGATCGAGTCTTAAACGGTGAAGGAAAAACATCGTGAGGAAACCTGCATACCTGAGAATTTTCTTAGTTCTCTACGTGTGAAATCTGTCAATTCGCATTGGTGGACTATTGGCCTAACCCAATTATGGGTTGATAATGGTGACAGCTATCTAACTGCTTAGAGTGTTCTGTGCATGAGAGCCTCATGCTCTCAGAGAACACTAAGCAGTTAGATAGCTGTCCTGGTCCAGTCGTGAGTCTATGTGATTTCGGATCATAACGACTTCAATATGACGAGACGATGACAAGACCTGAGCCAGGACTCTAGTCCTGGCTCTAGTCTAGGTACCTAATAAAAGGTAAAATATTCCTAGTAAAACTAAACAGCAAAATAGCCCCAAATTTACAACGTTTCCCCGGCTACAACGCCCGTTACTTAATAGCAACTTAACATAGGAGTAGATGACAAATTCTTGAATCCTTTAGCTATCCAATGGTGTACTTTTTTGGACGGAGATGATAGTTAAGTACCTGCAACAGCAAACTGTATCCCCTCATTTGTATTACATTCGTTTTCTTGGATTGCTTGCTGCCCATCTATGGAAGCAATTTTAAAGTCGTATTTACGTCAAAATCTTGTTGTAACAAGTTTAGTAAGCAACAATCAAGTGTTATGTAAACAGACGAAATTACAACAATTTGGTGTGAGCAACAGGTTTGTTAAGTCTAGCGAATTACTTATCAGCCTCTCACATCTGCACAAATTACGTTTTTAATAAAACTTGTTTGATTGTAATTGTATTACAACAATAGAGATTCGGACATTTTAGCGATTAAATAAGTAAACCAATTCTTACTTCAAACAAATATTTTTTGAAAGTACAAGGTCAAACAAACTGAGATCATTTCAGTGATACCAGAGATGCGGAATTAAGAAAACTGTACGTATGCTACTAATATTATAAACGCGAAAGGTTGAACGGGTGTCTGTACCTTTTCTAAGGAAAAACTACTGTATGGATTTGGTAACAGATGCCCTGGATTAATATTTGAAGTTATCCCGGAAAAGTCAGACTGTGAAATAATAAGCTATATTTTTTCTTTTAAAAATTTTTCAATAAAATTTCTAAGCCATGAGTTATTGGTGGCGTTGGTGATGTTACGCCCCCGTGCCTCGCCATGTCGCATAGGAGCAGCGCGGTGGGTCCAAGCTCTATATCTATCCTCTCTCCCGTTAAAATGCAGGCCTTTCCCTGTAGTGTAGTGGACTAGGCTTAAATTAAGCTGATAACGATAATGGTTTTCCTTTTAATATCAGATGACCAGACGTGTGCTCATAACAGTATCTTAGTGAAAAAGGTGCAATACCCTCTAATGACATAATTTTAGAAATAGCCGTTATCCTTGAGAATAAAAACAGGTGCATAACCAGACCAATTATTTTCATTTTTCGTAACTCAGTTTATTAACACAAGCTTACAAGAATATATAGAATTTTAAATTCCAACTAAGTAATTAATACCTAGTTAAATCTTTTTGAAGAATGATTTCTTTGTATTCTATGTTAAGCATTAGGTATCGTTGAACATATTTAACAAATAATGCACTAACATAGATAGATGCAATTGTAAATAAAATAATAAACAAAATGTATGTTAGGTAATTAAATTATTATTAATCATAATTAGAATCAGAAGTTCGAGGAATATTATTTATACCTTAAATTTTCCGTGGACTAAGTCACAGGCACAAATTACGCACAAATTCAATGACAGAGGTACCTATACATCTGTCATTCAATTTGTTTTGATAATTTAATTAACTGCTGCAACGGATGTGGTTGTCAAGCGAAAGTTGAAATAGTTTGTAATAAAATCGTAATATGCTTGCAAGTTACATAATTATTTTCCCATAAAATTATTTTTAATATGACGTTACTCTACGTTATTTATTAAACTTTTAAAACAATCAATAGATTTTACATAGGTACGACGTCATTTTTCACTTTTTCCTGTCGCCCATTTTTGTGAATTAGGTCGGTTTAATTTTTATTTTTCATCAATTATGTTTGTAAATTATTCCTATACATTTAATCCAAAGCTCCAGTCCACCAATAAGTCCAAACATTTGGAAATTAAATAAACACACGTAGAGAAGAATAGCTTCGATGACAATTAAAAAGCTCATTTAGTTGGTGTATCCTATACCTATAAGAAATAAAAAAAACTAAAGAACACAAAGTACTATTTATTAACGTGATTAAAGCAAGCATCGAGTTGGAAACTAGCTCCAGCCCGTGACGATCGCGATGTGAAAACGTAATTACTACGTAACACTCGTCAACCGGCGGTAACTCTAATCGTAAGCAGTATTAAGCAATTACCATCACTGTTTAATCACAAAGGGTTGCTAGGTATATAATCATGTTTTTAACCTGTACCTACTGGTAGATATAGGTTTTGGTCACAGTATCTACGAGTAGATGAAGTGCTGAAACTAAGGTCTTCCACTACTAGGAAAAGCTAGTTGCTTTATATAGATTGGTATCATCATCATCATATCAGCCGATGGACGTCCACCGCAGGACATAGGCCTTTTGTAGGGGCTTCTAAACATTACGATACTGAGCCACCTGCATCCAACGAATCCCTGCGACATCGCTTGATGTCGTCAGTCCACCTGGTGAGGGGTTGACCAACACTGCGCTTACTAGTGCGGGGTCGCCATTCTGGCACTTTGGGACCCCAACGTCCCGTGCCCCGCCCATTGCCACTTTAGCTTCGTAACTCGAATGTCGGTGACTTTGGTTCTTCTGCGGATCTCCTCATTTCTGATTCGATCACGCAGAGATACTCCTAACATAGCTCGTTCCATCGCCCGATGTGTGACTCTGAACCTTCTTATGAGGCCCATACTTAACGACCAATTGGTATAAACTATACCAATTTAAAGATGAAGAGAATAAACTAAAAGGTTATTTTTAGATGAATTGATTAACCTACCTATTTTACTTTTAGTTTGGCTTTTTAAAATTTGGATTGTTATAACCTACATTCTAAATATAAATATCAAATTGTTCCGGTGCTAAACTGTTAACCTTACAACCACGATTGAAGGGGGATAATCGGGTCACTGCCCCCCATTGTGTCCATCGCGCAACAATTGTTAGTTAAATGGCTACGTGCTGGTTTAATTGTTAAATTGTAGCAGTAACATTCGAAAACTGTGCTTTTAGACTTAGTGTAAGTTTTCTTTAGGCCAAGCATGCGACAAAATATGTGTTATCGTGTAGATAAATAAACAAAATTCCGAACAATGGCGGAGGAGCTGTTTCTGTCCTATCTCTTTCGTCTCAATGCAATGAAAGAGATCGCGATATTTCAATTACCGTTATTGATTAAAATTTGTCTAATTATCGTCAAGAAAAATGTAGGCAGTTGGTCGCATGCTAGTCTTCTTTAAGAGCCATCACCTTCAGGAAAGTTGGCGACTTGTTTTAGAAAAGGGACAAATGTTTTAGAATTATGTTGCTAGATTTAATCTCAACAAACGAACATTGCTAGTTTTACATCGCTTGCTATATGCAAGCTTTAAAAGTGGCAAACTAAGGGATAAAGCTCGTTGGAGTCACTCGGCACCCAATACCGCCTGAACTCGTGGGATTAGAACATCCACTGCAGACACTCCACATCATCATCAATTTACCAAGCTGTGTGCATTGCAGCCAAGGTGCCAGGTGACTCTTATAGGTTATGACCTTTATGCGGATGTCGCTATGACGTTTGGTTAGGTATTAAAAAATACAGACGCAATTCTAAACAAAGCTTTATTCAACCCTTGTCACGTTCCGCAATCAAACAAAGATCTAGAACGATACTTAATAAAATACAAGGTTGTTTGTAGCGCATCCAACGGATTCCGATAGATAGATAAATAATAAGGCCATAGTTCTGTTTGCCAGAGGTCAAACGATCCGCTATCATTTTTGTGCACTTCGCAAGTTATAAAACTGGTGGCTTATCGTCTGACTTGATTATAATAAAGGCAATTAAAACTTATATCTGTTATTTATGATTTTTGTACCTATACAAATATATAATAGATAGATGAAGATACAAAGCGAAAAAAAAATCATTTTTTTACACCTAGTTGATGTAAGAAGGTTATTGTCCTCCGGTAGCTTATCCCATCTTGAGACTAGATTGGCTTAGACAAGGTTTGGTTTCTTATTTCTGATACGAATTGTAAAAATATCTTCTTTCTATTTTTTTCTGCAAGGTAAGTACTTAATTGTGTGGTAAATTTTCTTTCGGGACGAAATTACTAAAAATAAATATTTTTTTATTTGCTTGAGGAGCTGTTCCTCCTTTTACCACCAGGGAATCGCAGCTGACTATTTTTAGACTTCATAAAACTGTCAAACATTGTACTGTAGGTACACGTTTTGACCGAGGCGTTAGTTCCAATGAAAACTTTTATATGACCAATAGCAAAATATCGAACGAAATTAAAAAGCAGACATCAATAACGTTGCTAATTCGTACTTATAATATTTATGAGATAAGAAAGTATATTTTTTAAAACATATACATTATTACAATACCAATTCTTCGTCTGTAGCCATGACTCATTGCAACAACATTCTTTCGATCAGCTCCAGATGATCTAATCCGTCTAATCGTAAAGCATGTAAACTGGTTTCTTCACTGTAAATGTTACGTTGTTTATGCAAAACAGAGAAACTGTTCTAGGTAACAAATCTATTTTTTTATGCTAAGAAAGTAAGCACACCGAGTTTCTTTATACTCGTAACTACTTGAATTAGATATACGAGTAATATTTACATATGTATGAAGCATACTAAATAAAAGCTCCAGAAACCTGTGCCTCAACCGCTGCTGCTAGCGATGCTCTCTGCGTCATAATGACGCGAGAACGCGTACAGGCCTGGATGGTCCCGGGACACACTTTGCTTTACAAGTTATATTACCCGAATGAGTATGAATAAATACTTACTCTGCACGTGCTCCCGATGCTGCTAGCATGGCTCTCCGCATAATAATCCCGCGAGAACATAATATGCGGGCCCGAATGGTCCCAAGACACACTTTGCACCACAAGTTATCTTAACCATTCGCTGCCCGCGAGTATTTTATCGAAAATCCCGCCTGCGTTGAAGAAGCCGACAGTCAGGGAATGCGGTTTTAATCCACAGTTGTGAGCCATTTAAAAAAATATTTATATTCCTCTATCGCGCGGAGCATGATACTGTGCTCGCCGATTGCCCTTAGTTTGCTTTATATTTTTTTACATGTCACGTAACGGATACGATGGGCGACCGGTCGTCTATTCAGGAGTCAAATAGTTAACCATTTATCAATGTGTTGACACTTACCCTGCGCGTGCTCCCGATGCTGCTAGCGAGGCTCTCAGCGTCATAATGACGCGAGAACGCGTACGGGCCCGGATGGTCCCGGGACACACATTGCCCCATAAGCCGGCTCCCACGACACACCAATTAAAAACAATTCCACATCTGCCACTGATTGGTTAGATATTAATGTTAGAATTAATTATATTAATATTCACTTCATCACAATACCACACGCATTTATTATATTAATAATTAAGTTTATAGATTAAATGTATGCAAATTATCTTTATTTCCATTGTATTGTCCAAGTGTGATTCATGATCCGCATTTAAAATCTAACGGCAAAGTCGTGAGGTTCTTCGTACTATGAACAACTAAAGAACTATCGGAAAACAAAACAGAATTAATGTTACAATGTTAAATTAGTTAAAAAGTCATATCCAAGTAATTTATTCATGTAATCATTAGCTGTATTAATAACACTTCAACAAGAACCATTGTTATTTTGTTTACAAACACAACCTACGCATATTTGAGATAGATTTCCGAAATCCAAACTACTACTCGATTGTAGTAAAAAGAAACAAAGCGGAATGTATTTTTTTTTTTTTTTAATATGGGTTCACATAGATCGATATATTTTCGCGGTCAACGCCACACCTGCTGCCGATGGGTGGGTATAACGCGCGTGGCGCGCACTGCGCTCGAGTTGTGACTGGAACATGGTAACGCTTTAAATGAAGGCTCGACCGGCGCGCGCGCATCGTGCCGGCCGTTGGACCTTGCACAGCTGTTGATTGACTCATTCCGTGACACACGTCTTGAGGCACCCCTTGCAATAGAGGCATTGTATGGCTTCAAAGCATACCTGTTACCATCGGTCGTCTGTTACACCTGTTGCACCTTCCCGCTCTTACGCACCAAGTCCTGTCATTAGGGGTTGCCTGTTACAGATTGCTTTGCAATAAGGCCGCCTTAGTATGCAAATATTTTTAGTTTTTATTTCTTTTTTAATTTTAGTTTGTTTTATATTGTGTGCAAGTATACAATACAATACAATGTCCTAGCTATATCTACGCCATTCAATCGATCAGTAAGTTTATTTTATTAGTTTCATACATAATAAACTTCAATTTTAATTACGAGGAATTATTAAATTTAACTCTATTGTTAAGTAATTAATGAACTGGTGATTAATAAAACTTCTAAACAAAATCTTCATTTCATTAAAAAGTATATGTCCCTACTTACAATGAAGTCACTTCCGCTGGATGTTCGCTGAGATCTTTTAACTATACAACGGATTTTAATGCAGCTTTCAGCAATTGATAAAGTGGTTCGAGAGAAAGATTAAGGTTTATACATAAAAAATACTTAAATAGATTCCTGGAGTACAGAATATATATCAGAGTATCAGATTTATAGTGAAATTCATAGACGTTGTAGGGGCATCCCCATTTCCCAAGGGTTCATTCAGCCTATAAGTGGCAGCGGTGGGTGTGCGCGGGGTGTGCCATATATATATCCTATAGTATAGACTAATCATATTATTAGTATCTACAAAGCACCCGTGCGAAGCTGTAGCGGGCCGTTAGATATAAATAAATTACAGCTAAGATCCAAAAACTACCAAGAACCATCTCAATAACGTCAGCTTTCTAACAACAAAAAACTGCATCATAATCGGTCCATCCGCAAGCTACGATGCCACAGATAAATCACATACATACAGATATGACAATCTCATAGGTACATAATTATGCACTCCTCATTTTTTAGGTCGGAGGCTCTTATTTAAAATTGTAGTACTTAACCTTGAGTTACGTTCCACTATGCAATCAGCAAGTCCGAAATACTCTCCACTTCACTCATGAAAGGCTCACAATGACTCTTGTCATGAGGTGAGCCGGCGTGATTTTTTATCGAAGATACTCACTCGTACTATTTATTAATCTGTGAAAAACGCGAAACAAAAAAATATATTAGAATTGTATTTAAGCTAAATCAAGAATTATAAGAATAATAACACATAATAAAGAATATTTTTGATCAATGTTTAACGGTATTTTTTTATTAAAAATAGTTTTAAAATGCGTCTTAAGATCTTTTTATACACTTTACTTTACATCAACGCTCAAAGCGCTCGTTAATAATCAACTCCACTTCAGTTTATATGATTGCAACGATCGCAAGGAAATGTAACGGAAAAAACTGCAGTTGTCAGCATAATAGTTAGGATCGCTAAGTGGAACGTAGCTATAGCTCTCTGTGTCTGTGAAACTATGTTAATCCGAACGCATCAACGCCAGAACTCAGAGCCGTAGTAGCATAGTAGCACTAGCAGATAAAAATAAAAAAATTGTCGATTGTTATTGTCAATGTCAATGTCAAACTGATAAGAGAGATAACCCCTGGGAATATACCTAACTTCTATAAATATAATATTTAATAGTTTCGGCGCAGTACTTATAAATTTAAAATTTAAAGCGTTTCAAATTCTATCGCATATCATATCCATGTCTGGGATGACAACACGGCTAAGGGCCTTCTCCACGCAAGCGTTGAAGGTTGTCAACAATGTTGCTAGGCAACAGTTCGTTGTGACTCTGCAAAGCGGTACGCAAACAGGTTTTTATAATCCAATTATTTTATATTAAGACTAACATATAACATAGGTACTTAGTGTTAATACACACTTGAAACCAGAAATAATATACCTACAAAATGTAGTTATGTAAATGATTTCTTTTTTATATTCTTTACAAGTTAGCCCTTGACTACAATCTCACCTGATGGGAAGTGATGAGGAAATCTAAGATGGAAGCGAGCTAACTTGTTAGGAGGAGGATGAAAATCCACACTCCTTTCGGTTTCTACACGACATAGTACCGGAACGCTAAATCGCTTGGCGGTACGTCTTTGTCGGTAGGGTGGTAACTAGCCACGGCCAAAGCCTCCCACCAGCCAAATTAGTATCCATAGGTAGATAAATATAATATCAGTGGTCATTCCCGTAGGGGTAGGTAGAGACAACATCTTTCCACTATGTCTTTTGCATATCTTCAATCCTTTCTGAGATGATTCTTGACATGGCCATTATTGAGAGTGTCCTAAATTTGGTCTCTCCTTTTCCATTATTTCCACTCACCCATGCCTTATTTCATTTTTCTCTCTTCTTTCATCTTCTTTAGGTCCCTCATCTAAGCATACATATCTTTTACAAGAGCCAAAGTAGATTCTACCATCTTAACATGCACCTACCCTGAACCTGCTGCAGTAAAGTTGCACTACAAAATTACAAATGATGTTTTATAAAAATTCAATAAATATAATATAGACCTCAATTTTAATTTCCTTGGAAGAATATTCAACAATGCCGTAAACTAAGCATAGCTATTAATATCTGAATAACTCTTAATCTGAATAGGTCTCTATATAAGGTTAATCAGATAGGTATATTATAATTAAGACATGAAGTATATTAAAATATTAAACCTACAGTTTGTCAATTTTTATAAATTGTAATGTAAAGATGTAAAGAACAGGATGTTCAAAAAAATGGGAATGATTATCTGCGGAGCCATATATCGGGGACCTTACTAAAGAATTGAAATTGAGTTATTTATTGTATTTCTTACAGCAGAAGCTACCATAGACTATGATAAGCAAGGCAAGATAATAAGTTACCTCCACACAAATGTACCAACTGAGTTTCAAGGGAAAGGTGTTGGAAAATTACTAGCAGAGGTCAGTAATACCTTAGTATTTCAGCGGCGAAGAGTCCATACAGGCCAATTCGCGCCGGGTTACCTTTTTAAACTCCATAATATATGTATGGATGTATGAGAAACCAGAGTGTGTATCAAGCAGTATGAATTACTTTTTCTTTGGGACGGCTTACCTTCGTCAGAATTGCATCCTTCTCCACTGCTACCCTTTATGTTTTCAACAGTTTTATAATATGTCTTCAATGAAGTCTTTAACTGAAAAAATCATTAATCAGTATCTTACAAAGACTTCTCTTTTTCAATATTTTTTTAAATAATCTTATTTTTTGTTTAAGAACTGAGATTAACACAACATTATGTATTTTTTACAGCATGCTTTTACTTATGCATTGGATAACAGCTTGGATGTGATATGCAAATGCCATTATCTTGCTAAATATTATCAAGATAACTTAAATAAATTCAAGAAACTTCAAGTAAAATTAATCTTGGATTAGTTAAAAATGGATCTTATGTGGTATAGATGTAATGTACATTATTATTTACGAGAAAAATGTTATGAAAAATCTAAAAAAATATGTCAGGAAGCTGCAAAAAAATTTACTGACACTACAGAATTTCTATTTTTTCATGGCTTAGCAAATTTACTAGAAGGTCAGGTGCAAAAAGGTATAAATGATTTGTTGCCTTTGCAATCAGAGAGAAACATACAATTTGCCATTTTAATGGCACTTATTTATGGTCATAAACTATTAAATAGCTATGAAAGAGATGAATTGTATAACTTGGAATCTAAATTAAAAGAAGAAAAGAAGCAAGCTAACACGTCTTCTTTCTATTATGCTGGTATGTTCTTGTCACTGGCAGAAAAGTATGAAAAAGCTTCTGAATATGTCAACAAGTCATTGCGTAAAGATCCTAATAATTTAGAGGCTATAGTGTTAAAAGGCTACAATGATATGTATATGAATGTTGGTGAAGTACAAACTTCAATTCTGGATTGTTTTGAGTTGGCTCTACAAAAAAGTGATCGACATATTGAAGCCATGTTGGGTTTGGCAAAGTATAGATACTTCACCAAAGACTACAATGCTTGTAATTCATTGTTAGATAAACTTATAGTAAATTATCCTGGTCAAATTGTTCCCATAACAGAAAAGTTGAAAAATGAATTTGCAGCTTTACGATGGGATGCTGTACATGATTCCTTAGAGAGAGTGCTTTCCTTAGAACCTACTAACTTAGAAGCTTTAAAAGTACGAATATTCGTTGCACTCTGTAAACATTCAGACTACATTGAAGCAGTTGATCAACTGAATACTTTTTTTACTGTATTAGAGAATGAGGAACCAAACAATGGTTATCAATTTTATAACACAGCCCAAATTTTTTCCAAAATTTCTGGAAGATCTAGTGCAGTACTCTCGCAAGTATTCAAATTTGCACAGTATGCATCAGAAATGTATTCAAATAATGTTGATTATTTAAGTGAAGTTGGTTATCAGTGTATTCTACAGGGAAAATACAAAGATTCATTGAGTTTTTTCAAAGCTGCCAGCAAAGTGGACAGTAATTCTATAACAGCTTTGTGTGGATTGACTCTTTGTCAAATGTTTGAAAATGGACCGACAGATCAGATTGCACAGCAAGTTGAATTATTGTTTGAAATGCAAGGAACACAAAAGTTTCCAATTCTTTATCTATTATCGGCGCAATTAAACAGTAAGAATTCTAATGCTGTAACATTTCTCAATAACGCAATTGATACCCAAATATCAGCAGCCTCTCGCTATCCATATAGTTTGTCATACATAAAAAGACTAGACCCAGATTTTTTGTTGGAGGTATACAAAGAGTACAAGAAACATTTACCTAAGAAACCTTTTGTCATTGTTGGATATATCTTATACACTCAAGAAGAAAAGAATACTTCAGTGGCGAGCTGTTTTAGACTATTGGACACAATATGTAAAGCGTGTCCAGGTTTGATAACCGCTTTATATGAATTAGCAAAGCTAAAGTTTCTATTTGGCTATGCAACTAAAGCTCAGGCAATAGCTCGACAGATAGGGGATCTTGATAACACACATGCGGGAAGTCAAGTTCTATTAGCCCAGATATACATTCAACAAGGCGCATTTTCAAAAGCGACGCAAACGTTGGAAATGTGTCTGAGTTACAATTTTAAAATACGAGATAGTGTTATGTATCATTTCCTAAATGGGATAATTTTGAAAAACATGAATCAAATCCAGGATGCACTAGCCAGTTTTGTTACAAGTCTTCAAATACTTACAAGCAAGAACAATGTAAGTAGGCAACAAGAGTCAGATCTGAATATAATAGATAAAGCTACGTTATATTTACAAATTATTGAACTACAAACAACATTGGGGCAGTTTGGTGAAGCAGGAAAAACTATGCAAGTAAGTATAATAAAGTCTTTACAAATTGTCTCTATACTTAATGATAATATAACTTTTACAAGTATTTATGAATTTTACTTTGTTAGTATTAATTTTGTTTTTGATTCATTGTAGGAAGCCATTCAAGAAATATCTTACACATCTGAAGAGAGCCGCTTGCTTATAGCACGGGCCGATTTAGCTCTAAATAAAGGCGATGTTGATAATGCAATAGAAATTCTAAATGAAGTGAAACCGGGACAGCCATATTATTTCCAAGCCCACACTAAAATGGCGCATATTTATCTGAAAGAAAAGAATGATCGAGCCATGTTCACTTCGTGCTATAAAGATATTGTGAATAATCATCCAATGGCAGATGCTCATACCATGATGGGTGATGCTTTTATGTCAATTCATGGTTTGTATTAATACGGAATGCTCATTATCTGTACTGTTTTGTATATCAAGGTTAGCGCGTTTGTATCAAAAGTTAATGGTGATAATTATTAGTCGAAAACTTAAAACTAAAGTTACGAGGGTCCCAAACGCGCCTTGATCCGAGAAGAGCCCACAACAAACTCAGCCAGGGTTATCTTTAACCCACTCCATACATGTATAATAATATGCTTTGATCTTTCTGTATTCTACCTTGGTCCAGAGAAAACAATAAACTTAATTTCCGTATTAAATCTACTTAAGCAGAACATTAAGAAAGAAAAGAACACATTAAATAAATTTTTAAATGTTCACAAAATTTTACTTTTACTATTTCAGAACCAATTCAAGCAGCAGAATCGTATGAAACAGCACTGAAAGGAAATCCCAAAGATATTCAGTTGGTCAAGAAGCTGGGGCTAGCTTTAGTCAAAATGCATGAATACGACAAAGCAATGCAACATTATGAAAATGCTATCAGATTGTTGAATGATGATGAACTAAAATTTGAATATTTAGAACTTCTCATTAAGGTAACCTAGTCATTTAGTAGTTGTAAGGTTATTTATGCCAGAGCTCGATTGGAGAAGTACTATGCTATGCTTACTTAGCCGTAAAGCTTCAACTTAAGCATCCCTGTGTTCTGGTTTTAAAGTTATCATCATCATTATCAGACTATTGTTAAAGGCCCACTGTGAGATCAGTTCGTCTCTCTTTGTAAGAGAAGGGATTTGCAGACTACCCCATGAAAATGCTCCAACAGCGTTTGATGGGCCAATCCAGATCTGAGGTATTTCAGAAAATATGTAGTCCTGAGCAAGGAATCGACCAGGAATTGACCCAAGAATCTCTGTCGTAAACCAAAGCATTATCTATTGTGATAGAGAGGTCAAAAAGTTTGTTTGAATTGTACATTTCTTTCAGCTCAAACAATACGACAAAGTAGACTCGAATATATCCTCCGAATTAAATCAGTTGTATAACAAAGAGAAAGATGTGCCAACATTCAAAAGACGCATACGATTTCTACTTACACAAGCTAGAACAAGAGACCTAAAGAATCCTGCAGCAGGAAACACGAATCTCATTTTAACAGAAGCGAAAGATTTACAAATGGCAGTGCTTAAAAGAGTTGAGATAGACTCGAGGGGAGATTTAGAAGAAGAGAAGAAGCAGTTGTCGTCTATACTTCGCTCTCTAGCTAAAGTCAAGTCTGTCAAGGAACCTGCTGTGGCTGCTAATTTGTATACTGAGGCGTTGATACATTGTCCGAGAGATCCCGCAACTTTATTAGCGTTAGCTAAACTATATGCTCAGGTAAAATATTCAAACAACGTGTCTAATCTCTGAAAAAGAATAAGCCAGTATAAGCCAGTTAGTATTTATGTGAATAAAAATCCAATTTCAGATGAATAATCCAGAACGATGCGAAGAAACGTGTGCCGTGCTTTTGAACGCAGACCCCAACAACGAATCGGCAGCAGTTATGATGGCAGATTTGGCTTTTCGTAAGGTAAAGTAAAAGGAATTTATTGTGTCCTTAAACTGCTGATCGTCAGTGGCGTGCACTTCATAGATGCAAAAATCCACCGCATACCTTGAAGATTAATTATGAACCAGTATTCGAGAAGGAATTTTCCAATTTGCATGATTTGTACATATTGTGCCTAGCTTGTGGACGTCGTTGCTGACCGCCATATTGAATTTAAAGACTTGTAATGTTTGGCAATAAAATGTCTTTTCAAATAAGTAATACATTTATTAAAAAAAAACAAGGATTTATATGTATTATAAATGTTCTAACATGTATTTACCAGAAAGATTGCCAAAATATATGAGCTATTTTTTTGTTTTTGTTTATCTTGTAACCCAACCTAAAGAACCCATTTATTTATCAGACCAGCTTCTTAATATCATATAGATTTCATTTTCATCCCTAATTTATTAAAGGAATTTCAGTTCGTGAAGTTAACAATTTAGTTGTGTGCGCAGGTGGATTTTGAGACAGCCCAACGTCATTTGGAACAGATACTGTCAGTGAAGGCAACTAGCTGGGAAGCTCTGGCGCAGCTCATCGAAGTGCAGTGGAGACGAGGCAAGCTTAGTGAAGTGGAGCAAACACTGGAAACTGCCAAGAATGCTTTGGATAGTCAAGATGATCCTGGTAAGTTCATCACACTATTTTGTTATCTGCCTGGATTGTTAATCTACGGATATTCATGTTCTTAAGTCCTGGTTTCATTAAAACAGAAAAGGTTTACGTTTTTTAAAAATTTTAGTAACTCTTCTGTCAGGAAGTTGGTTGTGTTGGTAACCATAAATACCTGTGAAAAAAAATACCAGAAAGCATCTAAAGCTCTTAGTCTGATATTTCTGAACACTAAAGGAATAAATAGTAAACGTCCTTGCGTCTCAAATATCTCCTATGCAGATGGTTCGTTTCAAGATGAGATTAATCGCCTTCCCAAAATTTATCAGGCAGGCTGATTGATGAATTTTCTTTCAAACGGATCCGATCAAGTTAAGCGATTGATTGTGTTGATACTACACTAGCATGCGATATTTTGGCAGGCTACGCATACTGCTCGGGCCTGCACTCCATGTACCAGGGCAAGATGAACGCGGCGCTCCGTCAGCTGAACCACGCGCGCCGCTCGCCGCGCTGGGGACAGGCCGCCGCCAAGCGCATGGTGCTGCTGTGTCTGTCGCAGCACGCGCCTGACGCCTTGCAGGACAGCCTCACTGCTGGCGACGACTCGTATGTGATGCCTTACTGTATGAGATATTGAACTTAGAGATTTGCAAGAATTTAATAAACATATAAGGATTTAATACATATTTAGTAGTAGCAGACTTATCAGCTTAAGTTTTTTGTGGAGAAGTACTACCGTCAAACAACGTGGTTATGTTCTGATCTGCAGGACTTATCGTTCGTTGCTGGTGTTGAAACAGAATATTTTTCTGATTTGAATGGTGAAATACTGTGTATTCAGACGAATTTGGTCAAAATCCTGATTAAGGGATTATGTGTATAAGGATTTTGACCCAATTTGTCTAAATACGCATTATTTATTTAACAATTAAAATCAGAAAAACATGATAAAGCAGTTTATTAAAAATACATCAATTCTTAAAAACTCGTATTCGGTCCCGTTCGACCGTTTCCCATTTTGCATACTTAAACGAATTTTTCAAGAAATCACAGAACAAAATCTGGCGTTAAAATCGCTTATTACCGTAGGCATATTTTTATTTAAAGCATATACAATTTTCAGTGACACACGTCTTCTAGCTCTAAGAACGGCTGAAAAGCTTCTAGCAGAAGTAGCGCACACAGACCGTAATGCATTACAAGCACTTCTACAACTGGCGAATAAGCACAAATCTCAGGCAGATAAAGTTCTACAAGAGATCCTGCCGTTGGCCACGGAAGATGGCTATCAGGACGATCCTTACCTTATTCTTGCAATTGCTAACGCGTAAGTATTATTCAAGATAAATCATATTATTTCTCGAAAGAGGGACTACCTTAGCATTCCATGGATTCACCGAGCGGGTGCTGGATACATTTCGAGATAAAAACTCCGAGCAGAGCCCTAGACTTTGACGAATGGGTGTCTTAATAAGGTAGTTAAGATAAACTAATTTTTTTTAAATTTTCAAGTTCTCTGAGGGACCGCTTTTATTAATGTTTATCTAAACTGCAAAGACACCGTAAACATACCTTCTTGTTACAAAATGTCATTATCATTTTTGGTTGGCGAGTGCTTCTTGTTGGGATTAAGATTTACTTTATTTTTAAGGTACAACATTGTAAAACAGCCAACTCGAGCTAAGAATATACTCAAAAGGGCCATATCGTCAATTCCTTGGACGCCAGAAAAAGCCGATGGTTTAGAGAGGTAACTAAATATCGTACAATTATATTTTCATAATTAGTTTACTCATATGTCCATTTTATTTTTAATAATACCTACCACCAATTTTATATCTAAGCTTCAGAGCATCAGGCTTCGAATATACGATAGTCAGAGAAATAAGAATCCTTCTGGATCAGGATCAATCCACATTTAATCTTCTAGGAAAAGATTTAAGGTTTACTTGTTTAAGCTTTTTGCTATAAGTCCATTGTTTGTAACTGTTAATATAATAAATTGTTCAAGGTGTTGGTTAGAAGTAGCAGATAATCAGATAAGCTCTGGACGTACGGAAGCTGCGAAAGAAATTCTCACAAAAATCCTCAACCATAACAGTTCTTGTGCAGCTGCATATCAATATTTGGGTAAGTTTTTCATCATTTCTTGTTCTTTGAGTATGATTAATATCCACTTAAATATGCTAAAAATTGCTATTCACTATTGAACTAATTTACACTTTCCAAATCTATACAAGAATCCAAAACTATAGAAGAGTTTGGGGGAGATCATTGCCCGGAAAAGGGGTGGGTTATAAAAAAAAGAAAAATTAAGCCAAATTTTTTCTTATCTACCATCAAAAGCCTGGTTGAGTTTTACGAGTACCTACTTTGATTAGCTAACTCGATTAAGTATATTACATAAGATTTATTTACACAAATGTCTTTTGATTTCTTCTCTTTTTATAGAGCACTATTTAGAAATTTAGAAACAGATGTCCAACAAAATATAGAATTTTTATCAAAATATAGAAGGTCGTAAATATAGTTTAGTAGCCCTAAGATGCGCAAGACATCTCTCGGAAAAGAGAAATACAAATGTCGACCGGTACCTTTTTTTCATAAATTCTTTAATCTATACTAATATTATAAAGTTGAAGAGTTTGTTTGTTTTTTTATTAAACGCGTTAAACTCGGGAACTACGGGTTCGATTTGAAAAATCTGAGATTAGCGAGTTCAATCAAACAAACAAACTCTTCAGCTTTATAATAATAGTATAGATTACTTGAAGGGAGATTGCTACTTTATAATATGTAATGATTTTTCAGGTTTTCTATCAGAAAAAGATCAGAATTACAAAAGCGCTGCGCACAATTACGACAACGCTTGGGTACACACGGGCAAAAGCGACCTAGCCATCGGCTACAAGCTCGCCTACGCGTACCTGAAGCTGAAGAAGTATCCAGAGTGCATAGTCGTCAGTCGACACATCTTGAAGATTCGCCCGGAATATCCCAAACTTAAGAAGGAGATATTGGAAAAAGCTAAGTCTAATTTGAGGACATAGGACTTTGTCCTTATAATAAAGAGGGTAGATACTTTTCGGATTTTTTTCTTTGGCCAGCTAAAAGGTTTCTTCTATCGATTATTTTTCATGATACACTTGTATGTAGGTTATATTTGAGAAATTTAAGTAAACGTTGTTAACAAGAACAAGAATTTATATGTTTACTTGATTCCAATACAGAACAATTTTATGTATTTAATGGTGTGGTTTTATATTGTAAATTATTATTACTGTGTATAACAGTATTTTGTTCTATTTTTTTGACATTTGTCTTTGACAGTTGCATTTAAGACAAAGTTTTCATAACATTTTTGTCATTAGACGTGTTTATAGAAAAAGTAATGTAATTTTTGTAAATACGGGAAGGAATAGCTTCTAATAACTCGAATATAAAAGCAGAATTGTCCTAATTTACTTAATTTTAATATACCACTGTACTATATATTTAGCGAGGTGAAAAATAAAACACACAAAAACATGCGCAAATATTTTTTTATTTATCATCTATGCATTGTGACCTTCGCACCTATTTGCATATAAATTTATGCCAATACTGTTGCAACCTACGTAACATTTGTTTAGAAAGTTTATAACAATTAAATAATACATTTATTCTTCATCCTCTTGTTCGAGGATCGTCTTGAAGCAGAATGGCTGGAATATGTAGCCCAGACCAGCGTAGAATTTACTCATGAATTCCACCCTGCAAAAATATAAAAAAATATTTTTAGTGAAATCTAAATATATAAAAGCGAAGGGTCATCAAATCTCGTAAACCGCTTGATGTAGAAAGACGAAATTTGGCAGGAAGATAGTTTATAGTTAGTAGACGTCCGCAAATCCGGTTTTGCGATAGGGCCGGATTAAGGAGGTCTATTTTATTCTCTACAGGTTAGCCCTTGACTACAATCTCACCTGATGGTACCTAAGTGATGATGCAATCTAAGATAGAAGCGGGCTAACTTGTTAGGAGTAGAATGAAATCCACACTCCTTCCGGTTTCTACACGACATCGTACCGGAACGCTAAATTGCTTAGCGGCACGTCTTTGTCGGTAGGGTGGTAACTAGCCACGTCCGAAGCCTCCCACCAGTAGTTATCGCATTAAAGATTAAATAATAACGAATAGGTATAAAATTCTAAATCTTCAAATTACTCGATTTGTCTTCACGAGATACATGACGCACGTGTTAGGTCTACAACTTATCATTAAATTAAAGAAATATAGTATGTGCTTACCAATGCAAACGCAATGTATGCAAGAACGCAGAAAGCCCCTCCATCATGACGAGGATGGCGAGCGTGAAGAACGCCCAGAAGAAGAACGCCACGTACAGCTTGATGGCGCCGATGTAGTTGTGGTCCTTCAGACCGAACGTTAGCACCATGTTCCACAGCACCTCTGATAACTCTGTGGAATGGTAACAAATAAAATGTAATACATTGTATTCTACTTCCATTTGGTAATTTAATTATTACCCGACTGCGAGAAGTTGAAGACTGTTTTTCGCGCGTATCTTGTATGTAGGTAGGTACCTATGTAAAAAATATTACATACATTCAAACATGAATGTATATAATATTTTTTATTACCTCATATCTTCCACGGATGTACTTAATTAAGATATCGTTAGATTCGTCTTAATGATCCGAGTGTTCTTAGATAGGTGAAATTAAAAAAATTAAAAAGCCAACACGGGGACTTTGAGACGCTGGAGACTCGTGGTTAAAAAGACCTTTTTTCGGATTTAATAAGGTTATCAAATTTAAGGGCTCATCATGAGGATTTTAAAATGGTATATCATCACCATATTTAAAAAAAAAACCACAGTTAGAAAAACGTTTTTTTAATTTATTAATTGTCTATTCAAAATACGCGAGGCGGTTGACTATGGGTGCGAGCAGGTTAGGCAGTCGGGTTTTTTTTTAATTTTTTAATTATTGACTTGTTTAATACAAAATCTTAAACCACAACACATATGGTTACTATTCCTACAGGTCGGTTGGATTACCAAACGACCTGGAGGAATTAGAATCGATTCGAGCAGATTGAAAAATCATTGATGACTTAAAGAATAACATTTAGTCATACATGATTTTTGCGTACCGTTCACCGTTTACGCTGTGCATCCAACGGAAGCTCTCAAAAGGAATATTTTTGCCTTTATGCCTTATCCTTTTTTATGCCGCATTTTTCCTTGACTCTCCGCAATTATCAGACGTAGCGTGATGTAGACCAATCCTCCTCGATAAATGGACCAAATTATTTATTATATTTTAAATTCGAAGCAGTAGTTCTTAAGAGTAGCGCGTAGCAAACAAACTATTTAAGCTCTATAATATTAGATTATGGCTATAATATTAGTATAAGTTAAGGCAATAATTACCTGCGTGAGCAAGAGACAGGGCCCACAGCCGGAGGTATGAGGCGGTGTGGGAGATGGTGCTGAGCACGTACTCTATGGTGTGGATCCCCTGGTGGATCATGATCTCGCTGAACGGCTCGTCGTCGTGGTCGTGACCGCCCGACGACTTGGCCTGCGGCTTGGGCTGCACCTCCGAGATGTCGGTCTGTTCTTGCAGCTCAATACCCTGGTTCACGTTACCGTTAGATTGCTCAGGCTAAAATTATGAATTTTTGGGATATTTATAACATCTATACTCATAATAAGTCTGTAGAGAGGTCAATTCTGTACATGAAATATATTGCCAAAATAACTATCAGTGGTCGATACTGATGCCAAAAATGCTATCAGTGAAATTTTTGTCTGTCTGTATGTTCTATATAGAAACAAAAACTACTCGAAGGATTTTAACGAAACTTGGTACAATTATTCTTCATACTCCTTGGCAGGTTATAGTATACTTTCATCACGCTACGATCAATAGGAGCAGAGCAGTGAAGGGAAATGTTGGGAAAACGGGAGAAGTTACTCAATTTTTTAAGCTTCAGTCGCGTGGTATGTTTGTTATAGAAACAAATACTACTCGACGGATTTTAACAAAACTTGGTACAAGTATTCTTCATACTCCTGGGTAGGTTAAAGTATACTTTTCATTACGGTACCGTCAATAGGAGCAGAGCAATGAAGGGAAATGTTGAGAAAACGGGAGAAGTTACTCCATTTTTTAAGCTTCCGTCGCCGTCGCATGGCCATAGGGGTAGAGAGTATTAAATAAATATCTCCGCCGCCTTTGTTTGTTCGTGATAAACTTGAAAAATACTAACTTTCCTGAGATTTTCGCCAAAGGATTATGAAGGTTTAAGCATGTATATTTTCAGATACTGCGGTTTTTCTTCTAAGAAATTTTCGGTTAAAATTCTCAGAAAGAAGTTGAAAGTTTGTGATGGTTTACACTTGTGCATCTGAGAGCTCGGAGCTAGAGCAGAGTCTGTCCCAGTATTTACCATTAACTGAATATGGCCGTTAATGAATTTAACATAATCACCAGGCCGGCAAGCCGCATAGAATTTTTACTGATTTTTATAACTAAAAGAAGATCAGTAGGTATTTCACAGCTTTACCTAAGAGTTGAGCCCCGAACTCCTGTTCCAAATCAATTTGGGCTAAATAAGGTATAACGAGGCAGTTAATCATTTAATAATTATGAGAATTTAATAATCTTTTTAACATAATAATGGAACTGACTTCAAAGACGTATTTCAGTTATTTTGATTTTTACACAAATATACTGAACCGATTTTCATGAAAATTAAATGGGACCAATGTGAAAGCATACTCTTTCAACCAAAAAAAGTATTTTCAAAATTAGTTAATAAATGACGAAGCTATAAGACGTAACAAACATTAAAAAAAACATACGTGTCGAATTGAGAATTCCTTCTTTTTTGAAGTCGGTTAATAATTATTAATTGAATAAATCAACATACCGACAAAGACGTACCGCCAAGCGATTTAGCGTTCCGGTGCGATGTCGTGTACAAATCGAAAGGGGTAAAATTACATTCTCCTCCTAACAAGTTAGCCTGCTTCCATCTTCGATTTCATTACATACCATCAGGTGAGAGATTGTAGGCAAGGGCTAACTTGTAAATTTTACCTTAACGTGTTTCTTCTTAGCGGACAGTAGGTACAGCGGCTTTCCCAACAACATGACCGGTATGCAGCAGAGGGCGACGAGCACGAAGACCCGCTGGATGGTGCCCTGCCCCTCGAACATGAACTCCTTGCAGTCGTCCTCGGGCTCCGTGCTCGAGAACAGCATCATGTTGATGAATAGGATGAGAACTGATGGCGCGCAACCCTGACGGTAGGCGGGATCTGTAAGTAATGAGTAAGAAAGAAAATAGCTTGCCTCACAACACAATTTGTTCTTTAACAATATCCTGCGATGTGTGGCACAACCCAGTAAAGGGATCCAACTCAGCAAAAAGAGCATGCAGCATGCAGTTAGGTTAGGACATAGTTTCTTAACCTTATTTTGCTCGCCTATGAGACTACTTTTCAACCTACCCACCAATTTTCTTAAATCTTGAAAAAAATGATTTGAAAATACCCAATTGAATTTAGATCTAAATGTTAAATCTTTTAGTTAAGAGACAGTGCTCATAAAGTATAAGAAATTCCCCTCATGTAACTCATATTATAGGTATAAATGAGTTAATCCTATTGCATGAGGACATGTTCGAAATGGCTAACTGTAATAAAGCCATCTAGCAGATAGAGGGCATTGAGATGCCAATATTACACGTTGAGATGGAGTCTGTCTTTCTTTGACGATTCTAATGCCTCTTTGAAAATCTCAAACGTCCACGTTGAGTAGGGTTTAGACGTAGGTAAGGTAGGCTATTATATATCAGTTGTGTGCATTTTAAGAAATTAAATATCACGAGTCTCAAACGGCGAAGGAAAACATCGCGAGGAAACCTGCATACCTGAGAATTTTCTTAATTCTCTGCGTGTGTGAAGTCTGCCAATCAGCATTGGGCCAGCGTGGTGGACTATTAGCCTAACCCCTCTCATTCTGAGTGGAGACTCGAGCTCAGCAGTGAGCCGAATATGGATTGTTAATGAATGAAAATGATGAAGGTATGAAGGTGTATGACTACACATAAGTTGAATTGAAGATCTCGAAACTGTCCGAAAAATCTTTTATCAGTATTTGTATAATCGGATTGTTACCTAAAGCGTACAAAACATAGCTCACCTAAAATGGAGATGATGACAAGGTTTGAATATATTGATTTTTATGATACATTCGTGTCTGGATATTTGCAAAATAAATAAGATTATAAAATTTCAAAATCTATTAATTTTTAGAAAATCATACTGTTTAAACTTCCTTACATTAAATGTGACATTTTTCAATAAATAAACTATAAACATAAACGCACAAATAACAAAGATTTTAGCGATTTTGTTTGAACGCCCACACAAATCTAACGATCAGCGAGCCAACGACGTCACTAGTTCGTGCCATTTTGTATGGAGCGTTTTTCAGGGACCCGCGGCAGCGCCGCAAATCTGACCCTTTAAATCCCTGTAGCTCCGAAAGTAATGATCGCAGATATTCTGTTACTTTTACAAAAATGCTTTACTATTAGCATACTCTTAATTTATATACAATTTAAAAACTGTCATCATCCCTATTCACATGGAAGTGGCAATAGTTGGATAAAGTCATTTACTCACCCTCAGAGAGTGTGCTGTATGCGACCCATTTGAAGAACATCATGAAGACCATGTACAAGAAGAGAAGACACAGGAAAATGACTTGAGGCAAAAACTCGAGGATGATTGAGTAGCGGCGCTTGAAGAAGCTAAAAAAAATGACATTTTTTATCATTTATCTGTTCAAGCAAAAAAAATTTAAAGTTTCAAGGAAAAGTTTTGTAAAATGTATAAAAGCTTATAGGTTGGATGTGGTTATTGGTGAAGGTTTTCGGTAATTATTATACAAACGCGGCGGCGGAGTCTGCTTTATAATATTATTATTATTTAATTTTTTAACTTTATTTCTACCCCACAAAACAAGGCAGAAAACTATACTCGTAAAACATAAGGAAGCGAAATACTAATGCCAACAATGTAGCATAAAATCTTTTTAACAAAAAAATTTAACCGACTTCAAAATCACAAAAATAAACTAAAAAGCGAAAAATAACATCGTATGTGCTGCCTTCTGATCACTTTGAAGGCGGTGCAAAGCCAGTGACGTATTAATTTCCCGTATTGTGGCGCACAGTACGAGCCATTTCGTTATTTTCATTTTAACAATTTTACTTACTGAACCGATTTTCATGAAAATTACATGGGCCCAATCTGGATCTCTTTCAAACAAAAAAATACTTTTTATAGTAGTTAAGAAATGACGAAGTTATGCGGTAACAAACATAAAAAAGAACACGCGTTGAATTGAGAACTTTCTCCTTTTTTTTAACCGACTTCAAAAAAAGGAGGAGGTTTCTCAATTCGACCGTAGTTTTGAAGCCGGTTAAAAATAAAACAGAAGAAAGTCAAATACAAAAGGCGACGCTTCGTATTAATTTTCATCCATCCAAATATAAAGGTGATATGAACACTCACTTGTAATTGACGACACTCATGCAGACACCGAAGATCATGTGCAGGACACCGAATATTATGGACAATTTCATTTTGTAAGAGTTCAAGAAGATAATTTTGTTTTCAGCAGTCTGAAAAATTAAAAAAAATTGTAATAAGAATAATCTTGTCGTTGAAGAATTTACATAAGAGCTAAACTTCTAGTCCCCTCTGAAAACGAAACGTATACCTATAGGTATGATATGCGGGTGATAGGGAGGAAGGACTGCGCGGGTATGAAGTCGTACGCGCGGGTCATCGCTATCCCGGCCCGCGCGGACCATCGGGAGTGTTATGAACGAATTTGCCAAGTTATATCTACGCAATGCATAAACACTTATAACTGAGCGGTTATAATACCTACTTACGCAATTCGGTGTATTATAACTTCAGCCCCCCTAGCCAAGTGGCAGGTCGATTCTCTTTCTACGGTCGCTGACGCTTCGAAAACTAGAAAAATGTACGAGAGTGACAGATCTTGATCACGTGATCTGTCGATAGCAAATGTCATTCCCATACATCTTTCTAGTTTTTGAAGCGTTAGCGATCGTAGAAAGAGAATCTACGTGAAACTTGGCTAGGGGGCAGATCGGATTAGAAGTTTTGCGTATGCGTAACTATCATTATCAACCCGAGACTCGACTCGAGACTCGAGACAGACTCTCAGAATGAGAGTCTCCTCTCAGAATGAGAGGGGTTAGGCCAATAGTCCACTACGCTGGCCCACTGCAGATTGGCAGACTTCACACACGCAGAGAATTAAGAAAATTCTCAGGTATGCAGGTTTCTTTACGATGTTTGTGTTCACCGTTTGAGACACGTGATATTTAATTTTTTAAAATGCACACAACTGAAAAGTTGGAGGTGCATGCCCCGGACCGGATTCGAACCCACACCCTCCGGAATCGGGGGCAGAGGTCATATCCACTGGGCTAACATGGTTCAGCGTAACTATAAAATAATTGAAATGAAACTTACCTGCCATATAGGATCAATGCCTATGAAATACGGTGTATCTATGTAAGAGGCTTTAGGGTCCAAGGAAAAGGCTTTACTGTGCTCGAGTGTGTAGTCATCGTATGGAACGAACCAAGACGAGCCAAATATGTTCATCGATTTGGAGAATATGTCGTTGTATACAAGTCCGGTGTACATAGAGAAACAGCCCATAAGTAGGATGATGTAACGGCCGGCAAAGAAGATGTTCCAGATTTCGTTGTTCGATTTCTTAGCGGAGAGAGACACTTCTTTGATGACCATCCAAGCGCCGAAGAGTGCCATGATGCAACCGTGGCCCAAGTCTCCGAACATCACGGCGAATAAGAACGGGAAAGTGATTGTAGTGTACAGTGCTGAAATAAGAGAGAGGTCATTACTGAATGACTGCTGATTTTAGAGTAAGTATAATAGACCATCATTGATGTCCATTATAGCCTGACCAGAAATATAAGAAATCCTGGATTGACAGCGCCACAAGCATTTTTAACCGTCTGTGCTTAGTATTCTAATATTAGTTCCTTTTTTCCTCAACATGGTGAGATTTTTTATTTTTCTGGTCAGGCAAGGTAAATCAAAAGAATTGACTTTAAGTATAAATTATTATATCGATTGAGAATAACATAAATTGATAATATATACTATTTTAATTAAATCAAACTACGCGCTATGAAGGTGAGATCGTCAAATAAGTCGAGTTTTTTAGCTTTATAAATAATTAACATAGTTACATCAGCCGATGGACAACCACTGCAGAACACTTTTAGTAAGAACTTCCAAATATAACGGTCTTATGATGAAATCATGGTGGACCATGTTGTTAATCCACCTAGTTAACCAAAACTGCATTTTTCGTTACATGGTAGCAATTACAACATTTTGGGACCTGGTACCTACCTCAACGTCCATTGATTGGCTACAAACTTTAATTCTTTTCTGTTTTTTTTTATTTTTACTGGATGAGAAATTTTCCTCTTTAAGAAGAGGCCACTAGAGAAGGTATCTCATACCTGGATTGCATTCCCTGTAGGAGGCGACACCGTAAGCGTCGATAAGGTTCTGGAACCCACGGGTGAAGCGGTTGGTGCGATTGAATGTTGGCGGGACCTCGTCGGTTTCGATGCAGTTCAAGAAAGATGGGATTGAACTTCCACATGCGTTCTGAAAATTAAAAAATATTGAAAAATTTATAACTAAGGTATTTATTTTTGAAACTAAAAGAAAAGTGACTAGGAAAGCCCCATGGTTTAGGGCATAGATTCAAATGCTCGAAATAAGGTAAGTTGGTTAAGGACTTCAGCTCTTAGGCTATTGAATTACAGCTTGCTGTTGCTTACAGCGCTGTTTAACAATAAAAAATACGGGTGGTTTTAAAAGAATAACAGAGCAACTAGAAAAAATTCCCAGCTTCATCATATCAGCCGATGGTCGTCCACTGCAGGACATAGGCCTTTTGTAGGGACTTCCAAACATCACGATACTGAGCCACCTGCATCCAGCGAATCCCTGCGACTCGCTTGATGTCGTCAGTCTACCTGGTGGGCCGTCGCCCATCACTGCGCTTTCTTGTGCGGGCTCGCCATTCCAACGTCCATCGGCTCTTCGAACTATGTGTCCCACCCATTGCCACTTAAGCTTCGCAACTCGTTGAGCTATATCAATGACTTTGGTTCTTCTGCGGATCTCCTCATTTGTGTGATTCGATCACACTGAGATACTCCTAACATAGCTCGTTCCATCGCCCGCTGTTGGACTCTGAGCCTTTTTATAAGGCCCATAGTAGTTAGCGACCAAGTCTCGGAACTATACGTCATCACTGGTAACACGCACTGTTCGAAGACTTTTGCCTTTAGGCACTGAGACGACTGAGACTTATTTTGGACGAAAAGACGTCGCGAAATTTTCTGAATGCAGCCCAGCTGAGTTGGATTCGGTGGTTTACCTCTTTCTCGAAATTGGACCTACCTAACTGGATCATATGTCCTTGTCCTAGGTATATGTATTCGTCTACAATTTTGAGTGCAGTAAGATTCCCAGCTTAGTAAATTTAAATCATAAAATGATTTTTGAGTTATCCTCGTATTAATTGACTTACAGATCCATCAGCCAAAGCCTTCTGCACATTCGGCAAATCAGCAGTCGGCACCCAGCATTCACCAATCAAGCACTTCTTGGTGACGTCCATGTTGAACAAGTTGAGAGTGTGGTAGATGGCCTTCATCTTGCGGACCATGATCGACCAGCTGGCCAGTTCCTTGGCCACACTGACTAGTACGCGCTGCCTGTGGTCACGAGTTTGATTCAGCACCTATTGACAAAATAAATGTCTATTACGAATACATGACGATAAAATTAACCAATATTTTAGGTGGATTTTATCGTCAAAATTAATTAAATACGAATTTTCCACCAATATAGGTATATTTATGTTATGTAGGATGCCTATGGGATTAGGAAGCGTTTTCTATGAAAGCTCCTAGACGGATTTACTTTTTCCAACTCTTCCAACTATTATCGCCAAATTACCTTCTAGTTTATCGCCAACAGACAGACAGACGTGGCGGAGAATTTATAATACTTTATTTTTTTTTTACTTATAATACGTATATAAATAAGCACGCCTCGATTTCATTCATAACTCGGATAAATAACTTGTCAGGTTTTTATAACATTAGCACTGCGAAGATGTGGAACGCTCTTCGAGCTTCTATTTTCCCTTTCACCTATGTGTATCTTCAAGTCAAGTGATAAAGCACTTCGTGGATGGGGCTTTTCACCGTATGCTACAGTTATTTCAGTTATACATGATTGCAGTCCAGCTGAGCTAAATACCTACTGTGACTGTAGGTAAATGTATTGTAGGAAATAGTAGTCTGAGACGGATATGACGTCAGGTGGCGCGACTTAGTTTCGTAAAAAGTGGGGCGTTAGAAAGGAGTACCGATCGGTTGGCGGGAACGACTTGCGACTGTGTTTGTCAAAGACGTCTTAACCCTACACACAACGTTTACAAGTGCGTGTCTCATCTCAAGCTCAGTCTGCGCCATTTTAGGGTCTTATTTTGGTTACAGTTTGATTTGTTAATTAAGTTGTCCTGACAAATGTTGTGAATCATAGCCATTGGTTTTCTTATTGTTTGTAAACCACTTCTGAGTCTGCTAAAAGTATAGACTCTAGATCTAGAACATACTTACCATGTTAAGATCTTCTAGCCGGGTCCGGACGCCCTTGACCATGTCCTGCCGCTCGGTGTTGGAGGGCGGGCACGGGTACAGCGACGCGTGGAAGCCGGAGCACACCTTCTTAATCCGAGACTTGAGTTGTTCTCCTTGGAAGAACGCGACAAAAACCGTCTTGTAGATCTCGTTACCCTGGAAACCAAAAATACATATTAAATAATATCATGCCTTCAAAATGATTACTTGATAGTGGTCATTTACAGACCATCTTGTAGTACTGCAGCTTAAAATACATAAATAAATCATAAATTAGATCGACAATGGCAGTAGTAATTTTAAAAACCACTCGACAGATATATTTTAGGTGGATTCTTTGAAGCTATGTTTAATATCAGATTGAAAAGTTTGAAAGATCGCAAGTTACAAATATGTTTATTGCTCACGTAACGCTGTTCACATTAAAGCAAAAATATTGCTTGAAGGAGTCTGCGACATAGACGATGCTGATACGGAGAAAAAGGAAGTGATATCTGATATATCGTGATATTCTGCTTAAACCGCTTGTGGTATGGCGCCTCCAATCCAGGTTTTTAGAGTTCCATAGTCAACAAGGAACCCTTACCTACCAATAGTTTCGTCATACCCATCTCTGCGTCAGTTTTAGCTCATAGACTATTAAGTGCTACTCTAGTAAAATGTAAAATAATTTAGCAATGTCCGTAAATAAAAATTTTAGGGTAAGTATTTCAATTTCTGATCAGGCTATAGATGTCTATCAGTTGAATTCATAGACGTTGTAGGCACCCCAGGGGATCATTCAGCGGCTGAGTGTCCAATTTCACCTCTATTTGTTTGAGAATTTGACACTCAGCGAGTGAATGATCCCCTGGGGTGCCCCTACAACGACTATGAATAGCACTGTATGAGTAATACTAACAGTGTTGGGATCTTCAAGAGGTTTATCAAGCTCGGCGCGGCGCAGGAACACGTTTCCCCGTGAAATACGCCACAGCATCCTTTCGAAGGCCGGCACTCGCTCGCGCTGTACCACGCCCGCCACGAAGCCCAGGCGGCCTCGCGTGGCGGCTTGCTGACCAGTCTCGTCGGCTATTAGTGACCTAAAATGTGTATAGCGGATTATCAATACAAGCTTGCTATATGTAGTCCATTGCTCTTGGCCTGTAAAGAGTGGCTTGGCCCACTACAGGTAGTGGACCGTTAAAATAGCGTAGTTACTAAAGTGCCCACTCCGATTACTCTTTCATATCCTACTTCTGAGCGTTCATAAGCCGTCGCGCGACCTGAATACAACACGCTTTATCTACTTATGGCTGGACAAACGGCAGGTCTGGTTCAGCAGGTCAGGGCCCTGGCGCTAATAAAAAATGGATTCCCACTAAAAATATTAAATTTAAGTACAAATATTTTCCCTAGGTACAATTTTCGAATTTCTCTTAACAGAGTTGCCATGATTAAAGTTGCTGACTAGCATAGCCGGAATCGGCCACCTGCGCATTCAGTGGGAATGCAAGCCAAGCGGGCCCCGCATGGACTCGCTAACAATAAGTCTACAATTAAGTAAGTTTTAAACTTCAATTGTGGAAGTAAATAATATTTCAATTAAAACTTCTTTTAAATAAAAGACTTTTATTAACAACACGTTCTCCTAATTTGACTATCTAAATTATCGTATTTAACTAGGTACCAAGGTAGACAGAGGGACAATATTATCAGTAGTAACTTAAAAAAATCTATCTATTTGAAGAATCTTCGCTATTTACCTACGAAGTTTCGCACATGATCAGATATTCTCCAAAAAGGGAAAACTGTTCATGGCTGTATTTCTAGATACCTAACAAGGTATAAGTTTTTGGAGGGACTGAAAGTTGCATTTAAAACCATTTCGACTTTTCAGAACTAATATAAATGTAATGTTGAAACATTCAACAGCCAGGGTCAAATTAGGAAACTATTTTGTTAAAAATGCATAATGTTACTCACTTGGTCAGGGAATCCATTCCTATTTCTTCTTGAGCAGCGAAGAATGCTTCGGTCTTTTCGAGAACATGTCTCAATTCTGTCAACTCTAAATAGTTTTGCTTCAAGTTGATGGCATTGTGCGATAACTCGAGGATTTCATTTTCGGTCTTTTCCAAGTGTGCCTGTAATAAGTATTATTTAAATTTAGTATCTGGTTTATTTGATAAAATCTATAGTTGTAGTTTTACAAATTAATAAACGGGAAAATAGTTCCTGTTATTTGATTGACTATTTATTTCTACAACTTTTTACTATTGCTTGCTTTAAATTTCCGTTACATTCGATGTTGAGTTTAAATTTTGAAGATTCCTGATATGATTATTAAATTTTTTAGGCTTTGTTTGAGTCAGCATGTTTGGCTGATAGACTCTGAGGTCCCAAGCACTCTGCAACGAAACGTGCAATGCTAGTAACAACCTCTACTAAAGTTTCCCGACAAGGAGTTGGTTAAACACGCATGACCGTGATTTTGTAAGTCCCTCCAAAAGATCTACACTCAGTAGACCTCTATCGGCTAATATGAAGATATTAATATGATCTATCTCTTGCTTAGATAGCCATGTATTATGTAAGCCTAAGATGTGCTCCACGAGATGTTTTTCTACATGGCTCTGTTTTTCGTCGCAAAGCTAGCATAACTAAGCTTAACTTAGCGTTTCTTTGTTTTTTCTTGGCACGTAACTTGGGCCTGCTGGTAAGATAGTCGGCTATGTTCAGTGTAGCCTGTCTGGTTAGATCATAGGGTCAATATTATTCGACCTACCTCCAAATCAATGATCTCCCGAGGGTTAGGCGCACGAGGCATGTCCTTGACGGGCGGTACAGGCACCTTGTCCTTGTGCACCTCTGCTTCGATGTATCGCAGCTTGCGTTCCATTTCATCGCAACGACGCACTTCGTTGACGAATTTACGTTGGAAAGCATTCACTTCTGCGTTTAACTGTAAGGATAGAAAAGTTATATGAAAGTATTTTCAAAACGTTGGTAAAGGGATACATTTAGATATTATCTGAACAAGCTAAAGGATATGGAACAAACATTTTATCTAGATTAGATGCTATTTCATCACGTTCTGACATATATGTTTATTGAATGCGGTGTTGGTAATGCATCCTTAGATATTGAACCCGTAGGTTCTTTCGGTATTATACGAAAAATATTCTATATGTAGGTCAGTGTTTTCGTATTTTACTCGTATGAAGACTCAAGAATGATTTGGCAACCAAGGGAACCATCAAACATACAAATAAGTATGTACATTCTCGTATGTAGGTAGGTAGGTAATAGGTAGGTAGGTACTAGGTAGGTAGGTACTAGGTAGGTAAGAACTTTTATCTGTACTTTAAATTGATGGCAACCCTAATTTTATGATCAATTTACGCATCCATTAAGTGTAGTAAAACAATAGGTATTAAAGATAACTATATGAAGGTAGGTACTAGCATTTCGTTACTTCGTGGTCTAGAATCAATTGTATGAACGTACGGGCAGGCATGAGTACCTAATCAGTGAAAACGAAAACATTATTAAGCATATGAGCATTATATTTACCCACTCAATGATTGCAGGTGTTAAGTTTCAACAAGGAATGCAGTTTACTTGAATTACCTTCTATCGGAACTAACAGATCATCGAATTTAGTAAGTATTTTTCTTTGAAATGTACCTACTTATTGAAACTTGGCCAATACTTCCATTGCCTTGTACGATGACAACAGTCCAATGCGCGGAATTTAAACCAAATAATACCTACCCTTTTTTTAAATTCCGAGACCGAAGCTCCCGTTAAAATCCATCCTTTAGTTAAGTAAATAATATCGCAAATCATCGCGGATAAGAAGAATAAAGCGTTGCAAATTGTCTATTTTACAGAGACACCTTGAATTTCATTATTTAAAATGTTTAATATTCAATACCAAGGTTGGAATGCATAAATGGCGGTCAAATGCGCAAGTAATCAATTTTACCATGGAAATACTCGTAGGAACGACATGAGAAATATTTTGTTATGCAGTGTAGTAAACACTAATACACATATTATATTGTTTTATAAACGCATGGCTAGGACATGGAAATATCTCCCGAAGTCAATGTTTCCTAATTCTTACAACCTGGGCATCTTTAAGAATAGAGCATTTTCTGGGCAAGCGCGTTCTACCTTAGCCTTACGTTCTGAGTCAAGCGCGAGCTTATTTCATATAAAAGGTAAAGGTGTCGGACTCATCACTGAGAGGTCGTGGTTCGATCCCCGGCCGCTGGACTATTGTCGTACCCACTCCTAACACAGTCTAGTTCCGACCGATTGGAGGTGAACGGGGCTATTTGTGATTTAAAATACATATAATATGGCAAGAATCTTTAAAAAATAAAAGAAAAAGAAAATACACTACGAGTACAGTGGTTTTATTTCATTCCCCGATAGCTATTTCTTTCTTTACAAGTTAGCCCTTGACTACAATCTAAGATGGAAGCGGGCTAACTTGTTAGGAGGACGATTCTACGAGAACGCAAAATCGCTTGGCGGTACGTCTTTGTCGGTAGGGTGGTAACTAGCCACGGCCAAAACCTCCCACCAGCCAGACCTGGTCCAATTAAGAAAACCTCAATCGACCCAGCCGGGGATCGAACCCAGGACCTCCGTCTTGTAAGTCCACTGCGCATTCCACTGCGCCACGGAGGTCGTGTATTCTATTTGATATATTCTACTATACTACTCGTATATATTATTCTATTAAAAACTACTCATCAGAACAATAGAAACAGTACTTGCGGACTGTTTAAATTTTTTTGATAAGAAGTTTAAATAGAAAATGACAAATATTTTTAAAAAACTTAGTAAAGTGTTATTAGTTTATTATACGAGTAATGAAACACGATAATTTTGAAAGCTCGCAAGAATGTGTACTTAATGTCTCTACATCGCACACTAAAAATGGATTAAAAAGACACACACGAACGTTGAAGGCTTTAGAATCGAGCAGACTTTGGCGGAGGAATTCATTTAATCATTCGAATCGGTTTTTTGCTCCGGATCCCGTTTCCCAGGGTCGACCGCTCGCAGCCTGTAGGGATGTTCTTATTGATAGTGGCACAAGGCGAGTGAGAAAACGCAAACCTTCATTGCATATGTTACGCTGGTCACACACGGTCAAGTATTCAGCGCTATCTAGCGCGTGTAGGGATGTGGGCGGTTAAAAATATCGAAATATGGTAATTGGTGTGTTTCGATATTTTTTCACTGATTCAGAGTTTGGCACCTACTCTATTAACCTATTTGCGTAGAAACAACGAATTACAAAACATTAATATACGCAAGCCACAAACCTTAGAAACATTTTGGGGTGAACCACCCTTATTATTTAGGAGTATACAAATTTAAAACTAGATGTTGGCTGATTCTCAGACCTGATATGCACACAAAATTTCATAAAAATCACTCCAGTCTAACTTTTAAATTATGTATTACAGAACTTTAAAAATGGAAATTTTGTGGACTCGCCCTTTCCGAATTCTTTCCCTATATTCTTGCTCTGTTTTTTAGTTTAAACGTCGAAAGTACTATGCATAACTAAAACTTTCTGCATAATATTATCAATTAATTTGTGTAGGTACACTTGTCAAGTAATAAAATTAAATATTCATATTAAAATTGACGGAATTAGGTTTTATTGATAAGACAATGAGGCAATGGCGAAAGAGCCAATTTCATTCATAACGTTATCGCTAATAACTTTATGGCTCATGCTTTTATCTAATGAGGCTACAGAATCAAGAGCAAGTATTGCAAAAACAGTACTTACACAATACCAGTGGCGCAGCTAGGTAACCAAGGGCCCTGGTACAAATAAAAAATGGGGCCCTACATAGGTACTACCTATTTAAACTGGTTAGATTTTATCAAGGAAAATATATATACAAATACGTAAAAATGCTAAATGTACTTTATCATCAGCTCTCAAGTTCAGTTCGATCGCGATTTTCTGGTAAGGATTCGAGAGCCCCCTTGTGCCTAGCCCCTGGCACAGAAAACATATTTGCCCCTGGGTAGCTACGCAATGCACAGTTCCTACATTTGTGCAGTAAGGTGAAGTAATAGTGTAGGTGCGTAAGTATAGGTACTAACTTTTATCCATTCCGACCCGAAATCCGAACTTTATGTTAACTTTTGCTTAATAAGAATAAGAATTATCCAAAGTGCTCTATAAATGACGAAGTTATGCGCGAACACACATAAAAAAAATATATATATACGGTCGAATTGAGAAACCTCCTCCTTTTTTGAAGTCGGTTAAAAAGAAAATTAAAAACTTAATTTTTCATTAGGTACTAAACGATCGTTCATTTATATATTTTTGACGGCCTCCGTGGCGCAGTAGTATGCGCTGCGGATTTACAAGACGGAGGTCCTGGGTAAGCTGAGTTCGATCCCCGGCTGGGTAGATTGAGGTTATTATTGGTCCAAGTCTGCTGGATGGGAGGCTCAGGTCGTAGCTAGTTAGTTAGGCATAGATGTACCGCCAAGCGATTTAGCATTCCAGTACGATGTCATGTAGAAACCGAAAGGATTTTCATCCTAAGTACTCCTAATAGGTTAGCCCGCTTCCATCTTAGATGTTACATATCACTTACCATCAGGTGATATTGTAGTCAAAGGGCTAACTTGTATCTATACTAATATTATAAACTTGAAGAGTTTGTTTGTTTGATTGAACGCGCTAATCTCAGGAACTACTGGTCCGATTTGAATAATACTTTCAGTGATAGATAGCCCATTTATCGAGGAAGCCTATAAGCTATCCCCGTGTTCCTATGGGAACGGAAACTACGCGGGTTAAACCGCGCGGTGTCAGCTAGTATAATAATAAATAAGGTACTACCTAACTGTTCGAAGTCTCGGTTATTTATCACATAATGCAATATTAGTAATGCAGGAAAGCGCCACGAAATGTTTACCTTGTCCAACAACCTCGCCAACCTTTAGTTCAGGGCTTTGAGCATAAGTATTACCTCGAATGATTTATTAAACACGTTTTCTGCGGAGATAGTTTATTGATATAAATGACAAATTACATTCAAAACATTTTGATCAATTAAAGTAATAAGAAGGTTTAATTACTTAAAGTACTTGGTGTGTATCAGAACCAAGAAAATTGTTGTTTTTAGAGTTACGTTCTCAGAAAAAAAGGATGAACGGAACCTTATAGGATCACTATGTTATCCCTCTGTTCATATTGTACCGTGAAATTGCTTATATTCGTAATTATTATCGAGTCGCAGCAAACGACACACTACTATACAGTGGCGGACTCACCAGCCGGCTGAGTAGGCTGGGCGCTAGGGCGGCAAATTTGGCCCAAAAATTTTTGCTTACAGAAATAAATAAAAACATAATTTTTTACAAATATAGGTACGTAGCGAATACATAGAGAAAACGTATCTTGAAAAAAATAATGAAAATTTAATAAAAATTAACAAAAAAGTGATGTAAGTAGTAAGTAAAACGACAACAAATTTTAAAGTTGCAATTATAATGACAAAATAAAATTAAACTATATGATTGCAAACTAGGTTAACAAATTTTAGAGGTCCAGCAGGAGCGGCAAAAACTAAACAGCCGAGGTTTTGGCGGTAAACTTGTAAATCCGCCACTGCTATTATAAAATGACTTTTGGATTACCTCCATCCTCCATAAGTCGTGTCCCTAACCTAACACATATGAGAATCGTGACTTTGAGTTTCCCTGTGTCACGCCATCTTTTCCTGTCTTCCCATTTATTGAGGAAGGCTATAATCTATTTATTATTCCCGTATTCCCAAAGATTTTATCCGCATCCCGATGCGTTCTACAATGCTCTCCGGGTGACCGAAGACAGGAAAAGATGGCGTGACACAGGGAAACTCAAAGTCACGATTCTCATATGTATTAGGTTAGGGACACGACATATGGAGGATGGAGGTAATCAAAAACTCATGTTTTCAATCCTTTGCAGCTTTTAACAAAATCAGACATTTAGCTTAAAACGACGCACTCAAAAAAAGGTACATTCTCATTAAAAGGACGTATCTACGAGTTCCTTCGACCATTTTTGGTAAATTTTTGAACAATTTATAACATCCGCATACAAGGGTGATGATAGTTACTGTACCTACATCTAAACTATAATATTATAAAGCTGAAGAGTTTGTTTGTTTGCTTGAAGGCGCTAATCTCAGGAACTACTGGTCCGAAATGAAAAATTATTTCAGTGTTAGATAGCCCATTTATTGAGGATCTATACATATATTATTCCCGTATTCTTATGGGAACGGGAACCACGCGGATAAAACCGCGCGGCGTCAGCTAGTTAAATATATTATCAAATATTATGAGTAAGACTAGAAACCAACCTACTGAAAAAAATGGTGAGACGGCAAAAAAAGTATGAAGCTATCAAACGACAATGAATTACTTTACTTTTTTGTGTGAACTTTGCCGCTATAAAACTTCCGTTACCTGAGCAGTAGGGATTTTTTTGGGGATAACTTCTTATTAAGCAGCATAGTATTCATTGTAAGTTGAAGTTTTTTTTATACATATGAATAGCGGACATTTTTTTCTACCGCCTTTAGACCTCTTTGATCCGGCCCTGTTGCAAAATCTTAAAAATTTGGTTTGGTAAAAAACTTCTGTTACCTCAGTAGTAGAGATTTTTTGGGGATTACTTCTTATTAAGCAGCATAGTATTCATTGTCAGTTGAAGTTTTTTTTATACATATAAATAACGGACATTTTTTTCTACCTACCTCTTTGATCCGGCCATGTCACAAAATCTTGAAAATTTAGTTTAGTAAAATAATTTTATGAACTTTCGAAATTTCAGCAATCTCGACTTAAAAAATTAGGTACTTCGACTTTAAGCTCGAGATCCTACTATATTATTTAATATTATAAACGCGGAAGTTTTTATGGATGTTTGAATGTATTTGGATGTTTGTTACTCTATAACGCCGCTACCTACTACTGAAGCGATTTAGCTGAAATTTGGTATTAAGATTTATAGCCTGGATTAACACATAGACTACTTTTTATCCCGAAAAAATCTACTAACTAACTACTAACTACATTCCACGCGGACAAAGTCGCGGGCGTCTGCTAGTACTTTAATAATCTAAATACATACCCATTCCTAATACAGTCTTTCCCGACTAGTTGGAGAGGAATAGGAATATTGGATTGGTCATATAAAAAAGATATCGCAAATATTCTTTTGTTTTTTAAATTAAAAATAAAATACAGGCACTTAGAAATATAGCCTACAATAAATTGTTCAGACTTCAAAGTATTACAAAAGAAAACGTTGGTTTTACCTTTTGTGAAATGTATTCTACTGCAATAGTAAAAACAAGTGCTTTAAAAACTAGATCCATTGCCCACTTAAGTGTCCTTCTATAGACATCCATAGTCAACTACATAGAGTGACAACATATGCCTAAGCACTCACTCGCACGATAGTTTTTTAAACGGACGTTAAAAAAGCGTTCAAATATAATATGAAGTTACATGAAGGTCTATTTCCAACACCCAAAATTAAAAATGCTCTGCTGCTCTAAAAAAATGTGTTTTAAAAACGTTGTCGTGTGAACATATATTTGGGAATGCATTTGTCGTATTTGAAGGCTTTTTAACGAACGTTAAAAAAGCGTTCATATAAAGAATGTTAAATGAAGGTCTGTATCCAACGCACAAAATTAAAAATGGAACACTGCTCTAAAAAAATGTGTTTTAAAAATGTTATCGTGTGAACATATATTTGGGAATTCATTTGTCGTATTTGAAGGCTTTTTAACGAACGTAAAAAAGCGTTCAATTAAAGAATAAAGTCAAATGAAGGTCTGTATCCAACGCCCAAAATTAAACATGCAACACAGCTTTAAAAAAAGGGTCGTGTTTCAAGAACGCTGTCGTGTGAACATATACTTGGGAATGTATATGAACGCTTTTTTAACGTCCGTTAAAATAACTCTCGTGCGAATGAGGGCTTAGAGTCATTACTTGGTACAATATTAACAACAAATGCCTTAGAGACATGCTTAAATATGCGTCGCAGAATAATGTGTTTTGTTCAAGTGTTTGATATTTTAAAGCTCGCTTTAACCTCATTAGAATTGCAAAACAAGTAGAAAACTCTATAATAAGATAGATTTTGTCATTTACATTTTTAAGTTACGTAAATAGTAGGTATAAATAAGGTAGCGATGGAGCCCAAATTAAATTAAATAATAGATTAATACCTATTTGGCATGTAAAATAAATTTCGACACGTTGAATTTCTTCATCGAAGAGTGTTTTATAAACAAGTTTGTGAAGTCTTAGATAAAATCCATAAAAATCATACTTGGTTGTGGTTTTTTACAGAATATTATACACACACCTGTTAAATTGTTTGTTTCATTGTCATTAAAATCTGATACTGATAATGATTTTGATTTTCATTTGTTTACTCGTAACACCCATGTATTATTATTAACAGAATGAAGAGTTAACTGAAAAAGTTAACTGCGAACTTTGTTTTTTGGACGTTTCTTAACCCTCCGTGATATCAACTTTAAGCCCCTGTAGGCAATGGGCTGCCGATTTCATGGCCCTTTTTGTTAGGAGCAACTATTGAGTATCTTGCCGTCTCTTCTCAGCAGAACCGATCCGAACCGGAGGTGGAAATTTTTTACAAAAATCTGTCAAACTTGATGTTTCAAAAGTGCTTGTAAACTAAGCCTTTTTTTATTATTATTCTTTACAAGTTAGCCCTTGACTACAATCTCACCTGATGGTAAGTGATGATGCAATCTAAGATGGAAGCGGGCTAACTTGTTAGGAGGAGGATGAAAATCCACACTCCTTTCGGTTTCTACACGGCATCTTACCGGAACGCTTAATCGCGTTAACCGCTAAATTGGCGGTACGTCTTTGCCGGTATTGTGGTAACTAGCCACGGCCAAAGCCTCCCACCAGCCAAAAACTACTACAGCCTACTTGCAGCCCTGGATTAGCTTATAATTTATTTAAGCAATTGCTTAGGTATCCCGCCTAGAGAGTCCACCGCAGCCTTTAATCTATTTAGGCAATGGTTAGATTAGGTCACCGAGATGACCACCGACCAGAGAAACACAAAAGTTAAAGCAACTACGTATTAACATTTCTTTAATTAACTATTAACTCTTTGTAGTTCACTTAAAGATAGGGTAGGAGGGCCCACAAGGAAAGATTTCTTAGCATCATCATGGGCATCAAATTACCTTAATCCGGCACTGCCTACTTGTGCTAAATGAATTTTGATATTAAGATTAGTATCTGAGGAGCAGGTACTCACGTCTCTAAACTGCACGGTGCCAGCTTCGCCCAGCTCGGAGACGGAGGTGTAGGCCGCCTCGGGCTGAATGAAGAGCTGGCAGAGCGCCATCTCTTCGCTCCGGAACATCGCCCCCATCCTGATGCTCTAATCTGTCCCTCGTTGTTCTGAAACAATGGCGTTTATATTCACTATCACCTGTATGATCAACATCATTATTTCTACTACTTTTAAACCGACTGCCAAAAAGGAAGAGGTTCTATGTTCTCTCTAGCATCATCAGAAATCAGGATACCAATGATAAATCAATTGCGATTGACGGCGTAAAAAGTTCTCGATGGCCTCGATGGGTATATCTAATAACACCGTCTTTCGTTCTTCGCTCTGCATTTTGCTTTTTACCCAAAAGCAAAAAAGGTTATCATACTTACCTATAAAACATATGATAACAACTAGAAAGAACTTGTAGATAAAAACATTATACAAGACATACATACTTCTAATATCGAAATGGGAGCAAGATCGTATCAAACGGATCACCTTTCTACGTCGAGAGGTCTCAAGGTTAGCAATTGCTTCATTGATTGTTATGATCAATCGTAACTCGTAGATAAGTTCGATATGATAACAATGTTTCTTCTACAGAGATCAGTAGGTAGTATATATACCTAAGGCCACGTTCAAATTAACAGATTGATCTACATCATCATCATTATCATTATCATATGAGGGACATTCACTCCAGGACAAAGACCTTTTGTAGGGACTTCCAAACATTAAGATCCTGAGCCGCCTGCATCCAGCGAATCCAGGCGACTCGTTTGATATCGTTAGTCCACCTCATTGCCTTTTCTAGTGCGGACCTTGGGACCCCAACATCCATCGGCTCTTCAAACTATGTGGCCCGCCCATTGCAACTTCGGCTTCGCGACTCATTGAGCTAGTGACTTTGTTTTTTCTACGAATCTCCTCATTTCTTGATCTACATACATATGTATATCACGCCTAATTCCCGTAGGGGTAGGCAGAGACTCCGTTTCTCTAACATCAACAATTTACTCTTACTACGATATGAGGATCGAAGCAAGAGATCCTACCTCTTGCTTCGATCTTGAGCCGATGAACGTTCACTGTAGGACATAGGCCGAGGGACTTTCAAACATCAAGAACCTGAGAGCCGCCTACATCCAGCAAATCCCCGCGACTCGTTTGATATCGTCAGTCCTCGTGTGGGGTCCACCAACATTGCGTTTTCTAGTGCGGACCTTGGGACCCCAACATTCATCGGCTCTTCAAACTATGTGCCCTGCCCATTGACACTTCAGCTTCGCGACTCGTTGAGCTATGTCACTAACTTTGCTTCTACTACGGATCTCCTCACTTCTTGGTCTACATACATACTTCACGCTTATTCCCGTAGGGGTAGGCAGAGACCACGTTCCTCCACCACCTTCATCTTACAACGATACAAGGATAGAAGCAATAGATAGGATCTCTTGCTGCAATCCTTGTATATCTCCTTTGATTCTTCTATTCTTATTAGTACTTTCATTCAAGTTCGTCGGTTTAGAGTATTCTAGACTTGGCCTTTAATGCCTTGGATTTGGTCCATGAACGTTCGCTTTGTTTGTATCCTTACATACATCCTCTCTAAAAATAGATGATCCTACCTATACCTAATCAAATAATAAAGTTCTCCCTACCGACTCGCGGTGTGGGGGTACTAACATCGCCCACCTCTGATATTTCAGTCTGCTGTTGAGAAGTTCTTGTAACCCATTATCTTTATTAGTAGTACAGCTTTTTGGGAAGGTTAGCAAATGCCAGCAATGCTGTGTTCTAGTCTAAAGGGTGTGGTTGCCGGTGTAACAGAGATTAGAGATAGATTATGAGTTATTTGTACAATCAGATGTCAAGTATTAGTAATAGGCTAGTTGACACTTTTTTTAATGATCTTAAATTTCTCATTATCGTTCTACTTGATAGATTGAAAAAAAAATATCACATTTTTTGAAACTTCAATACATGAACATTTCAATTTTTAAATATGCTTATGACAATAAGGCCTAATTCGGACTACTTTAGTATTTAAATCGAGTACGAACGCTTTTTGGGCGGTAAATCTAAAAATTGTTCGTACTCGACTAAAATACTGAAGTAGTCTGTACGGCCTATAAGAGCCAAAACGACAGGCGTTTTGGCTCTTATAGGCCATGATGATCTTTATTTCAATTGTTTCATGACGTCACGTTAACAAATCCCTTACAAACGGAGCGTTTGACAAAAATAGGTATTAGTTAACAATGAATTAGTCATTACACAAGGAACATTGTGACGTCACAAAACAGACGGTTGAAAAAACCTTAACTTTCATTAATTAATATCGATATATATCGGACCCTTATTCCATGTACTATACGAAATTAATATTGTATAAATATTGTATTTAGTTTGTTGATTACAATAAAATATTTATACTATAAAAAAAAATATTTGATATGAGTCAATTAACCTATTGTTGTAGTTGGTCGCGCAATAATATTCCCTCGCGCCCATAGTCCGATGGGAGTTATTTGAGACTACAGTCTACACCAAGGTTAAGACGAAACCTTTACGTGCTCTCCGAGATAAGGGAGTCTACTAATGTCAGTAACTTCCTTTCTTCAGTCTGCTACTAATAATTTCTTGTAAAGTGTAACCCAATATCTTGTTTTTCTGACCTGACCCATGACCAGAAATTGTGACGTCATGGTCTATAACCGAATAAGCTAATCTTAAGACCTTATCGTAAATGTATAGTATGTTTATAGCTGAAGTACCTACTATAAGTATGTCAGATACTTTGAATGCTTTAATAAATTTTATTCTTTACAAGATAGCCCTTGAATACAATCTCACCTGATGGTAAGTGATGATGCAATCTAAGATAGAAGCGGGCTAACTTGTTAGGAGGAGGATAAAAATCTACACCCCTTTCGGTTTCTACACATCGTACCGGAACGCTAAATCGCTTGGCGATAGGTTTTTGTCGGTAGGGTGGTAACTAGCCACGACCGAAAGCCTCCCATTAACTAAATCTACTACTCTGGGCTAGAGAAGATAAGTCGACAGTTATGTTACTGTTAGTCGGCTTCCAACAAAAACTGAAGTTCAATCAACGTAATATTAGATTCGTTTTTGCTATAAGACGGAAATTTTGGAATGCCGTTTCATGTTTTTTAGTAGCTAAGGTGCCTGACTACAATCGAAGAAAAAATCACTTACCTAAGTGTAAAAAATTTATGATTACTAAAATGTTTTAAATTGTACGTTTCACATAAATAAAGATATTGGCTGCGAAGGAAAACAAAAAAAAATCACAGAACATTTATAACTTACGTTTATGCGGGCTGCATCATCACTTACAGTGGAATTCAGATATTGTAGGTGCACCCCCAGGGGATCATTCAGCCGCTTAATGTCGAATTTAACCTCACCAGTAAATGATCGCCTGGGGGTGCCCCTACAACGTCTATGAATTCCACTGTTACCTATTACTATCTACGAGTACCATCACCCGTTAATCTATTTCATAAAAAAATACTAACACAACCTTCAGAATATGATGGGTATACAATAAGAATTAATAGAATATTATGGGTTAACAGGCGAGCTTGTGATAATCAGACCTTCCTCATTTTATAAAATACTAAGCAGAACCTCGCGGTTTCACACGCGTAGTTCCCATTCCCGTGGGAATTATAACTAAAATAGCCTACCTGACAATGTAGCTTTCTGTCGATGAAAGTATTTTTTAAATCTGTCTAGTAGTTTTTGAGTTTATACGTTACATACAAAAATACATATCTTCCTTTATAATATTAGTGTAAATGAAAGTATGTCAGCTCATACTCCAACCATAAGTAAGTATCCTCTGTGGAGTTTTAGAAAGTAGCGGGTTCTACGGGTTGACGAACCCTTAGCAAAATAATATGTAATTTTTTATAATATCGGCCTCCTTCGAGAAACACCGTTAAAAATTCAAGGGTGTCTAGCAAGGGTTTTCACAAAGCTAATTACCTGGCGACTGGGGAAATTATTTCACATGATATGCTGTAAAAAATTTCAAGTCTCTTTAGACTTGGACAATTGAAAATCTGGGGTGTGATTCTTCTATTCTACACTAGTCGACGAACTTTTCGCCTTACATCTTATTCGCATTTGAACTTTTTGTTTATAAGGTTACGAAGTTGCCATGGATACGAACGATGTTACAGCGCTGTAACTTTACAGAATGGACTTCCTTTGAAACCTGCTACACTCCAAACTACCATCTAACCTATGGTAGAAGTATGAGAGCGAGACTTCAGTTTTTTTAAAACGAAGTAGGTCTAACCGTAACAGGATCTTAAACCAGGTGGTCTCTTAATAGATTCACGCAGCAATGAAAGCTGTTTGATGTCATTGAAGGATGATTTATCGCTTATTGTTTTTAAATTAATCTTGCATACTGAAGATACACACCAACTGTTGACTATCTACCTACCATAGACAACATGTATAATGGCGTTATTGTATTACTACTAGCACTAACTATGCCGAGCGGTTTTACCCTCCTACATTCCGTTACCGAGAGAGTATAGGGATAAAAAGTACCACACTATAGAGATAATATATATTTATGTTCTAAATTTCCGTCAGATCCGCTATGAATAATCAATTCATTTTCCTATAAGATTCTGGGAAAATAGTTTCGCATGTGTTTTGTATAATAATCATTTTACAAAACTAAACTTAAAATTTACATTTATAAAACAACTTTCTAACCATCAGAATTTTGAAAATTCTTGAATGATATTATTTTTAATATATTTTTGACAGTGAACATACCAATTCTCACAAAAATGTAACTTGAAAAATAAAGGACTTTCCATACAAACATTTCAACCCCTCTTTCATCCCCTTTCGCTTTAATTTTCGCAACAAAATATATAGTAATTTATAGCCTTCTACATATTACGGTCTCAATTTGTCCCAAATTTCATTTAAATTAATTCAGTAGTTTCAGCGTGATGGCCGGTCAACATTAAACACGGAGACGTATTAGTGTTAATTATTATATTACCAAAAAGCTCGGAAAAAATGTATTAGGTACATGAATATGGCTACTTAAATAACTATTGTTAAATTGTGATAAAAAAAAACGAAAAAACCTGTCTGAATTTGTTGTGGGCTCTTCTCGGTCTAAGGCGCTTCGAACCCTCGTAAATATAATTTAAGTTTTCGACTAATTGTTTTTTTTTTTTTTTTTTTTTTTTTTTTTTTTTTTTTTTTTTTTTTTTTTTTTTTTTTTTTTTTTTATTATTCTTTACAAGTTAGCCCTTGACTACAATCTCACCTGATGGTAAGTGATGATGCAGTCTAAGATGGAAACGGGCTAACTTGTTAGGAGTAGGATGACAATCCACACACCTTTCGGTTTCTACACGGCATCGTACCGGAACGCTAAATCGCTTGGCGGTACGTCTTTGCCGGTAGGGTAACTAGCCACGGCCGAAGCCTCCCACCAGCCAAAAATTGTTATTATCTTATTAATATTATTAATTACAGTGACTTTTCGAAAGTGCTTGTACACGCCTAATAGAAAAAACAAATGAATCTTGTCTTTGACTTGACTATGAATAATATCTGATATTATTAATAGAGCATATATTTTGTTGATCGAAGCAAATATTATGTTTATCATGCCATTATTACGCTTGTTGGGTCGGTCACTGAAGCAGACATTATACAACCTCATACAAGGTCAATGGTGGTTTTTTGTCGCGAAGCTAATCTGTCGTGACAATTTGTTGATTTACTTTTTTTTTATTAAAACAATTTGTTGTCATTTTGTTACAATGTATTGTTTCCTTATTTAGTGTAGATTCAGTTAAAACTTAGCGCATACTTACTGCATTTTACCAAAAGAGCCATAGTTTGAATAATATAGGAATAGTAGCTACAGGCTTCCATCTTAGACTGCATCATCACTTACCATCAGGTGAGATTGTAGTCAAGGGCTAACTTGTAAAAAATAAAAAAAAGGCTATATTAATTTATCACCGTATTACAACGGGAACGGGAACCACGCGGGGTGAAACTGCACAGCGTCAGCTTGTGAGCTAATATTTACCTTCCTTTATTAGTATAAAATCTTGTACTTATTAAGTACCTAGCTGAAGTTTAAAGCGATTGAGTTATACCACAGTATACATAATTGTGGATCAGACTGTTGTGGAAATAATAATTATTTAGGTAGGTATAAATACTATAGACCGTTTCTAACGACTAAACAATACAAAGCAGAGGCAATCAAAGTACTTACATAGTTAGGTATCTCCTTGCTGTGTTATATTCAGATTTGAAAAGAAGCTGTTTTCTTATTTTCAAAACAAAACAAGCTCATTTTGGGAAAATATTTGACAAAAGCCTCACGTAAAGACCATTATGGCAATTTGTAACGCTGTTCCTATACACAGTTACTAAAAGACACATTCACATTAGTCTTTTATGAAGAGACTCATTGAAATTCCAAAAACGTATTTCCTAACTAGGTACTTAAAATCTTTAGTAGATAGGAACAATAACGATGATTGAAATGAAGATTATCGGCCTATTTTAACCATTTTTTTCTTAAAATTATTAATTTCTTAAAATGCAAATAATAACTGAAAAGTTCGAGGTGCATGCCCCGGATCGGATTCGAACCTACACCCTCCGAATCGAAGGCAGGGGTCATATCCACTGGACTATCACGTCCCTCTTATAGGGGGCTTGTAGAGGGGACGAGATATGAAGATTGAACCCGCCACCCTGCTGGATTATGAAAATTAACTAAATAAGAGATTTTGTACTGTCTACAACAATGTCATACATATAACATAATTATTATATGAGAAAATTAAATTCCTGAATAGACGGTATATTAATTATTAATAACTATATTAATAAGATCGAGATTCATTAAATATCAACGCGCCAAACACCTAATTTTTGCAATCCGAAATTGTAGTTCCAGAGATTAGCTCATTAATAACAAACATATCAAACTCTTCCGTTTTATAATATTAGTATAGATTGTATGTGTCGGGTGTGAGTGCGACATGTTCAAAATCCACCGGCACACATGTTCAAAGGCCAGCGATCCGTAAAGTGTGCTTCCGGCATTACTTCCCGCTTCCGACAAACTGACCTTTGTCTTGTACTAGTCCTTTATTGACTGAGCTGTCTCTCTGTTTTACAGCTTCGAAATACATATATTTCTGAAGTCTCATTAACGAAAATAATGTTCTATAGTAAAATGAATGTCTGTGTTTCTGTTACGTTTTCACGGCAACACCGATTTTGAAGAATTTTATTTGGAAGATAAATTCGATCTCGGAGCACAGGACATACTACCACGGGGTACTAAATGGGTAAAAAATTATTCCGACGAATTCTCCTAAAAACCTCCTCCTTTTTTTGAAGTCGCTTTAAAAGGAGTTCAAAGATTGAAGAAAAGTTCACTACTTTTAAAAATGATTCAATGGTAAATTAGTAATTATAATTACATATGAAAAATAATAAGCTGTTATAGCCCAGTGGATATGACCTCTGCCTCCGATTCCGGAGGGTGTGGGTACGAATCCGTTCAGGGGCATGCACCTCCAACTTTTTCAGCTGTGAGCATTTTAAGAAATTAAATAGCACGTGTCTCAAAACGGTGAAGGAAAACATCGGGAGGACACCTGCATACCAGAGAATTTTCTTAATTCTCTGCGTGTGTGAAGTCTGCCAATCCGCGTTGGGCTAGCGTGGTGGACTATTGACCTAACCCCTCTCATTCTGTAAGGAGACTCGAACTCAGCAGTGAGCCTAATATGGGTTGATAATGATAATGATGATGAAAAATAATAATTAATAAGTAGGATAAAGTATAAGAAAGGGGTTGAAAGTATAATTTATTTCATATTTTTTGAAAAATTAATGGATAGATAATCGATTCCAATATGTATTGTGTTTGAAAATAGTTTCGATCATTAATTAAGCTCCAAGATTAAATGTTGAAAGTGTTTACGAAATATGCGAAATATCGTAATTTTTCAAGTTATAAGCACGCACGCGTAAATAAGTTTTAGCTACACTATCGGTAAAAATAAAAATAATAAAAATTCCCCTTATTTTCTCGCAGACAAAGCCGCGGGCGTCCACTAGTGGGTACGAGTACTTACGAGTAGGTACTATATTCTAATGAATATTGCAAGCCGATGAAACTTTAAAAGCAGATATGCTAGTGCATTCCAATACGCAAATTTCCCCAATAAACAAAGCATCGATAAACAATTGGTTAGTGTTCTAAAGTACTAAATTTAGTCGAGCAAACCATTCAGCAAGCAGGTAGTGGGTACATACGAGTACGTACCTATACGATGACGGCATATTAATGGATTTAATGTTAGCGGCTATTTGCGTTTTGCGCTTGTTTAGTAGCAAAAAACCATACGCAGTGGAAAACTAAACTAATGGACATTCACCAGTAGGTAGGTGCGATTCCACTAAATAATCTCTGTTTTTTGAACCAATGATTGTTCAAGTAGGTACCTACCTACGTGATCGGTATATTAAAGTATGTTATAACAAAACAATGACGTCATTGCCAAAAAGTAAAAGATTTCCTTGTCTGACTATTTCAACGGGTATATTTTACTACGACTATTTTAGAAGACGTCTTGCAGTTTTATCGACGTATTTCCCATTACCGTGGCAATACAAGAATAAAAATATAGGCTATGTTTCTCGCTGATAATGTAGCTTTCCATTAGTGAGAGAAATTTCAAAATTGGTCCAGTAGTAAAGCGGTCGGAATCATCACCGAAGGGTGGTTCGATCCCCGCCCCGTTTGTCTATTGTCGTACCCACTCCTAATACGGTCTTTCCCGACTAGTTGGAGGGGAATGGGAATATTAGTCATATTAATAAATTAATATACGCTTGTAACTAAGTATGTATGTAAGAAAACCTTGGAATCCTAATTTGACCCACTTCGACGGTCTTCGATTAGGATGAATTTTGCACACACTCTGACTTCCGATGACAAAACATGACTAGCTAAGAAAATTCATTACAAATCGAATAAGGCGGCCTCCCCAAGATGGCGGACTGGCTGTTACAAATCCATCCCCATGAATCAAATGAAAGGGTTTACTGACAGAAATACGGAAAAAATAGTCACGTGACTTAAATCCAATATGGCGGACGTCCAAATGACGGACAGGCTATTTGAAATGCACCCCCACGATATGGGTATCAAGCGTGTTTTTATTTAGTTTTTTTAAACTATTATTGTTGAAGTTGTCAAACATACATTTATTTGACATACTGTCTTCACACTAATATAATAAAGGCAAAAGTTTGTGTGTAAGTGTGTGAGTATGTTTATTCCTCTTTTACGCTGCGGGTGCTGAAGCGATTTGACTGAAATTTGGAATGAAAATAGATTACACTGTGGATTAATACATAGGCTACTTTTCATCCCGAAAAAATCCATGTTTCCCGCGGGATTTGTGAAAAACTGAATTCCACGCGGACGAAGTCGCGGGCGTCCGCTAGTAGTCCATGAATCACACACACGGATTAAGAAGTAAAAAGCGATCACACATCTAAAATGTCACCCAGTGATGTACGAGTATATTGAATATCTAGGCTCACGTCCAAATGTGTGCATAACTCTAAACTAACAGTAGGTAGGTAATAAAGGTTCGTTCATTGAGTAATGGGGGTACAGCTATTACTGTACCGCGCTACAATGTATCAGAGAGAACAGAGTTTATTGTTCTCTGTATAAACATTTAATATTCGATATATAAATAGGACTATTACTGTCGTTCTTGTGTGCTTACTCTGTATTTACTTAATTTTGTACTTACTCTGGACTATTAGATTTATGGATTTATGAAAAGTGTTTCTTATCAAAATTAGGATGTTACAAAATATGTTGCGAGTAGGTTGCCTCAAAACACCAGGCAAAACTATTATATTTATAATAAGACTAGCTGACGCCGCGCGGTTTCACCCGCGTGGTTCCCGTTCCCGTAGGAATACGTAATATAATAATAATATATAGCCTATAGCCTTCCTCGATAAATGGACTATCTAACACTGAAAGAATTATTCAAATCGGACCAGTAGTTCCAGAGATTAGCGCGTTCAATCAAACAAACAAACAAACAAACAAACTCTTCAGCTTTATAATATAAGTATTAGTATAGATAATAATAACAATGGTTAGTAATACTTTGGCCAGGAATTTTTTAGGCAACCTACTCGCATTACATTTTTTAACGTACCTACTAAAGATATAAAACTCTTTTCATCCAATAAACTTAAGCGCGAATGTCATTTTTAATACTGATCTACTAATTTTTACTATTCTATTATTAATCTACTTTTACAAGCATGTAGGTAGAGGTACCTACCTACTCGTAAAATTAATTAAGTAGTACCTATGTGTATAACATAATAATTATATAGAAATTCGTAACTCAACACTGCGTGCAATTTTACAATAATGTTTAATACGTAACAAAAACAATTAACTGTAAACATTATGAAATTACTAATTGGAACAACATTTGTACAAACACTATGAAGGCACGAAGTTAAATTTACCTAGACACATTACATACTCATGCAAACAGCTTAGCGGATCAGTGAGATGTTACATCTAGAGTCGCGTGGGTATTGAAAAATTAAAGCCATTTCGGAGTACCTTTCATAAGGTAAAAGTACGCACTGATCCCTGAAAAAAAAATCTACACGCGAAGGCAACGGAATAGTAATACCTACGTGATAGACAATGTCTGCAAATTATTAATTATTCAAATTTGTTAAAAATAAATTCAAACAATTTAATTATCTAATGGGAACTTACTTATTATCTTAACCCAAGAATAGGTATCAGGTAGGTATGCCGTAACGCAAAATAAATATTATACTAAGGTGTGATAATAATTGCCTGTTCTACAACTCGCATAAATCATTCGCAAACAGTTTAGGTTTTTGTAGAAAACTATTTTAAAAAAGGGAAAAAGTATGGTTTTAACTACTTGAAATTCTCAGTAGTAACCCGTTGTTGGGAAGTCTATGGTGTTACACATATGCCTCGGAGAGCAAGTTAATAACGTCGGTTGCGTTTACCTTTAACATGTAATATTGACAGTTACAGTGAGTGTAGAGTGTAAACCAGAGGTTCGCAAACTTTATTTTCTCATAGACCGCACCTTCTAATTTAATTCCGGCGGACCACCAGCTAAAAACTTGACAAAAAAGTGATTAGATTCACCTACAGAATGTTTTCTTGTTATATCTACTGTGGTTTTGTTGAATCAACAGCCACCACAAAATAACAATATAAAAAAATAGTGAGAATTGATTACTTGGTTATTTAATTAATTGATTCTACTGTGAGTAAATAATAAAATTGTCCAGGTAAAAAGTTATTTCAGCCAACTTTTGATATCTACTCAGAGCACAAGGAAATTTCTTAATAAAATAATTTGTAAATGGATTGCCATTTACAAATTATTTTATTAAGAAATTTCCTCATTCGGTATGAAATCAGATCAATTTTCGTGGAACCCCATTTTTATGTCACGACTACGTAGACCCCCACCGAGTCTGGGGGACTACCTGGACCACTTTGGGAATCGATGGCTCTTAACATTACCACCCTAAACCCTTGGCTCCGTAGACCAATAATGACTGACTGACCTAACCAATTTCCTAACATTAGCCGGTATAAGATCTAAGAACTTATGTAAGATCTGATAACACCATACCCATCAAGTTTGCTGGCAAACGTGTTGTTTTATCTCCTCGATAACACATATCTATCTCCATTGAGACGATCCGAAGCAATGTCAGATTGTGACATAGTCTGAAGATGTATTAGGTACCTAATACAGCTGTAACAAGATCATGGAGATTGGTGGGCGATTACAAAATATATCATCTAAGTTTTAAATTCAGCTTTGGTTGTGTAAATGGTTTGGCTTTTTAATGTTAAAGAGTTAATCCCTTCCCCGGGTTATTAAATATAACTAAGTTAGATATGTTGTTACTGTAATCAGATAGATCTTAAATCTGATAATAGATATTATGACGTCAGTTTTCGTACGGTTGTAGTACCTACGTATCTAATACGAGTAAGTAGGCAACGCACTGAATTGGTTTTTCCCCCGATCCTAACGCCGATTGTAAACGTCCTTTACGATCCTTCCCAGGCAACACAAACACCAGCTACACAGCATCTTCGGCGGCGAAGACGAGGTCCCCAATATTTCACGTCACTTGGATGTGGGTTTTGTAACCCACAATCTCAGGGGCCCCCAGAGTGATACTCAGGCCAAAACACCCTTCTCTAAGCCGAGGTCCAAGTCTCAGAGAAGACGACCTTGGATTGACTTTCCGCCCATATATTCTGCTTCTGCCTTCAAGCCCCATTAGGCGATGCTTTTGCGCCTACCCCCGGTGATGCTGCTGAGGTCACACACTGAGGCTGAGGCTTACACAATCAAAAAAAGACTGGAATGGCGACCCTGCACCGGAAAGCTCAATATTTGTCGACCCCCCATACTTGTTAAACTGAAGACATCAAGCGGATTACAGGAATCCACAGGATGCATGCGGCAAGACCGTCATCATCATCATATCAGCAGATAGACGTCCACTGCAGGACACAGGCCTTTTGTAGGGAATTCCTGCGATTCGCTTTATGTCGTCAGTCCACCTGGTGGGTCTACCAACACTGCGCTTTTATCAAGGCCGTGGTTTTTGAAAATTCTTTCAGGACCTATGTCCTGTAGTTGATGTCCATCGGTTGATAATGATGATAATAAATATTTTTTGCAAGAAGTTCTAGGTTGGCGTGATACGTAGATTGTCACAGAACGTTGTTATCAGAATGATGCTAAGTCACTTATCATTGTATTTTCAGAGGATGAGTGTATCTCACTCGTGTGTAACTAATTAGGATAGTCACGAAGTCATGTGCCAATTTACCCAACTTAAATTTATTTATTTTCCTATTAAAACATTTTCCTATTAAAACATGTAGATATTGATATGAAATAGGTTTTATACTAATATAATATTAGGTAGGCATAAATGCGGTTTTGGGGACAGCTTACCTACTCGTAAGATAACATAAGTGTCTGTTAGCCTAAGAAATTCCAAAAAAAAATCTGGGATATTGTAAACATCGTAGTGTTAAACCTACATTTAAGAAACGTAACTACACATTTTAAACCCATATTTGAGTAAATGAAACATAATATCTTGTGTTATCTATAAGTATGTAGGTATAACATACGTAATGCATTATTCATTAACCAAATAAATCGTTCATTTTATTAAAATAATTATTCACCAAGTTTAAATTTAAGATTCAGTTATATTCCGATGAATAATTTTTGACTGCCTCTATAATACATGTGATGCTGGTTTTTAAAACAGAAAGGCCCTGAGTTCGATTCCCAGCTTCGATCAATTAAGAAATGTATATTTTGGTTAATGACTTAGGTCGTCTGATTGTAGGTTTAGGTCGTCTAATTGTGGCTTTTACTATCGACAAAGACCTAACTTTTTTATATGTCTTGCTGTATATTCTGGCTTATCTCAAAAACCGCTAAAATTCTTTCACTAATGGAAAGCCACATTATTAGCGAGTAACATAGGCTATATTTTTACTCCCGTATCCCAACGAGTACGGGAACTACGCGGGTAAAACCGCTAGTCTATATCTATACTAATATTATAAAGAGGTAAAGTTTGTAAGTTTGTAAGTTTGTCACATTTTTTAAATGGGGTAATCTTCGGAACTACTGGTCCGATTTCAAAAATTCTTTCACCAGTAGAATGCTACATTATCGGGGAGTGCTATAGGCTATATTTTATATAGGTATCATATATATTAGCCGAGTTATCACAGTTTTTGTCATACATGTCGGACCGAAAATCCTCTTAAACAGACTTATTCGCATGCGCTGCCTTAAATATTGTGTAAAATTGAAATTAATGTATGGAGACTTGATGTATCTTTAAAAGTTCTACAAAAAAGTCCGCGACACCATATATCTATCTCCTATATATTAGCAGATATAGTACCTTTTGTGTTTTAAAAATTATAAATTTTATATACTTAGGTTTGCGTCATTATTTATGCTACTTAACTTAAATCCTTATCAAAATAAATTATTTAATAATCACAAGGATATTATGGAGATAATATTTGCCCTTTATAGTATGTTAATTAGTTAAATAGTTTCGGAGATAATACAAAATTTCTAAAAGACGCAGAAATTCCGCTACATGACGCCCCGCGCTTTCAATTACGTAGTTCCCGTTCCTGTGTGAATATGGGAATCAAACATAGCCTATGACACTCGCAAATAACGTAGCTTTCTATTGGTAAAACAATCTTTCAAATCGGTCCAGTAGATCCACAGATTATAATTTTAGCATAGAAGTCTCTATTTTCCTTTGTCATCGCACCACGCTCATAGGGCTGGACCGATTTTGCTAAGGGTAGGGGTAAGGTAGGGATGGTACAGGGTAGGGTAGGGTAGGCTACAGGTAGGGTAGGGGTTGTGTAAGGGTAGGGTAGGGGTAAAGGTAGGGTAGAGGTAGGGTGGGGTAGGGCATGGTAGGGGAGTGTACGCCTAGGTTAGGGGTAGGGTAGGGGTAGGGTCTACCCCTATCCTAGGGGTAGGGAAAGGGAAGATTACGGGTAGGGTAGGGGTAGGATACAGTTAGGGTACGGGTAGGGTAGGAGTAGGGTAGAGGTAGGAGATCGATACTGAAGCCTATTTTCTATTTTTTCTCTGTCTGTTTGCCTTTTTTTTGACCGGGCATCACGCTGAAACTACAGAATGAATTCAAATGATACTTAAGACGATTTGAGACCATAATACGTAGAAGGATAATAGGATACTTTTTGTCGCGAAAACAAAATCAGAAATGGGTGAAGTAGGGGTAGAAAGTTTGTACGGAAAGTTCTTAATTTTTCTAGGTACATTTGTAAATGTAAAATGATAAGTGGACTATTTATTATGTATAAGTTATAAAACTTGCAAAATAGAATGTGAAATAGGGGTTGAAAGTTGACATCGATTTTTACGCGGACGAAGTCGCGGGTGTCCGCTAGTAAAAAATAAAACAAATGACAATTATTGCAATGAACAATTACTTATTATCTACCTACTTAATGATTGTGTTAATCCTAATGCCTACCTATTAATTTTATCTTAATTATGTAGTTGAGAGATTGATAACATAACAGCATGTTTAAAGAGCAAGTAGCCGCTGTCAATGCTATGGTGTTGCAATCAGATAACAAATCACCATCACTAGATAATAGACGGAGAGCCGGCGACAGCTAGACCTTCGTCATTTTATAAAAGCTGTTTGTCAGCTCATGCTACTGCCAGTGGATTGCACAAGGCTTTCGGCACTATACATGAAATTTATATAAAATGGAAAATTCCTTCATCGAGACAGGTTCGTAGTGACTAATGAGGGTAGGCTGTGCAGTGCACGCCACTAGCCTCTCAATATAGGTAAGTACGTTAGGGTTACTTTGGGAGGTAGCAATTCTGGACCTTATGATCGGTACTTTGGAAGGTAGCAGGTTTCAAGTATCAAGACCATTAACCGTCTAAGTATAAAGTTGATTTTTTTTTCGGTTAAATATGAGAAATTGTATTCCCATTCGCCAGTTACAGCTTCGCGGCAACCCTTCGAAAAACACTATTTAAAATAAAACTTTAAGGGTTTTTTTAAATAAAACTTTAAGGGTTTTATTTACCATAAAGCCATATGTTTGCTGAATGGGGATATAATTTCTCATATTGCCGAGGAAAATAAATAAAACGGTTGAGGGTCTAGAATCTAGATCCTTTAATCCTGCTACCTCCCAAAGTAATTACTACGGTTCAAACTCCGTAGTTAGCTACCGTATCCGCAGCGTTATGCGCGGCGGATTTACAAAACGGAGGGCCTGGGTTTGATCCCCGGCTGGGCCGATTGAGGTTTTTTTAATTGGTTCAGTTCTGTCTGGTGGGATGCTTCGGCTGTGGCTAGTTACCAACCAACCGGCAAAAACGTACCGCCAAGCGATTGTTTTCCGTTACGATGTTGTGTAGAAACCGAAAGGGGTGTGGATTTTCATCCTTCTACTGACAAGTTAGCCCGCTCCTTCTTTTTTCTTTTTGTTCGATGGTTAAAAGCCTTTAGAGCCTCAATAGCTCAACGGTAAGAGCGGTCGGACTCATCACCAAGAGGTGGTGGTTGGATCCCCGCCCCGTTGGTCTATTGTCGTACCCACTCCTAATACAGTCTTTCCGACTAGTTGGAGGGGAATGGGAATGTTGGTCATATTAAAAAAAAAAAATTGAAATATAATATTATACAGATTATTGACGACAATTTCGTATTTTTAATTCATTCACCATTAGTTCCGCTTGGCAAATTAATCGGAAGGATTTTCTCGCATTCGCAAGTGACGAACTACCTAGTTATAAGCGGCATTTAAGATTTCTTTTCGCGAACTTTATCATGGTTTTTATTACTTGGTTATAAAAAACTAATAACGCAGTATTCAGGAAGTATTATATATTTTTACTTAATACTTCCTAAGCAGGTAAGATAATATTTCCAATCGCACTAAATAGGTTTGGTTTTAAGTGCAAAAGAAAACTCATTTACTAAGTATAAAAACATATGCAACTCAAGACTGCTATAAAAAAGAAGTCTTTAAAACTTGATCAAATTTAAATGTAAATTATTTTTTCCGTAGAAAGCATTAATACAACAGAATACTGATAGCACAGCACTCGGCAAGCGCGGGCATAACTTGGTTCAACTTATATGCAATTATATTTAAGTAATTTACTCACGCGTCAAAGTAAAACAAACTTTATAACAATGGTATTAGGTGATAAAATTTATAGAAACGCACCAGTCCGTGTCACCAGCTCCGGGGTTCACACAACACGTTGAGCGCGATGCACGCGCGAGAGTAAACTGAGTGGAGTGGGCCCGCGATGTTGGTGCCGCTGCATGTGACCGTGCCCACTTCACGATCATTACGAATATTATGTTCATTGACTATACAATAAGGCTCGCCACTAACGAACGGACGTCTGATATAATTCAGTCGCATAATCCTTGCATTCTTGTTGTTGGATCATCATCTCAACATATATTCGCTCACTGCTGAGCTCGAATCTCAGAATAAGAGGGGTTAGGCCAATAGTCCACCACGCTGGCCCAATATGGATTGGCAGACTTCACACACGCAGATAATTAAGAAAATTTTCTGGTATGCAGGTTTCCTCACGATTTTATTCCTTCAACGTTTGAGACACGTGATATAATTTCTTAAAATGCATGCGGAGGTGCATGCCCCGGACCGAATTCGAACCCACACCCTCCGGAATCGGAGGCAGACGTCGTATCCACTGGGCTATCATGGCTATTCATATTTAGTGAAATAGTCAGTTTAAAATATAACTGCTTATTTGGTACTTCATGGCTGATCTTGACAAGGATAGCATCGCCATCAGCGTAGCCAAATTATCTATATTATTACAATAATAAATAAATGGCTGCTAAGCAGTTTTAAGTTGCACTTACTCTTTGGTGACGCCAGACTAGTCATTGTCAGAACTACAGAAAAAAATATACGGTAAAAAGAAAATTGTTCCCGAGGTCCAAAAAATAATATTAGGTATTATTAGTTTAATACACTCGAGAAACACATTTAGGATAAATAAATGAGAGAAAACTTTAAAGCCTTATTAATAACTATAATATGAAGTCCATGATGGTAGGTACTTGAAAAGTAAACCCGTTTATTCACCTGATATTCAAATTCAATGCTAGTAGCCAAAGCCAGCGGCTCGTACACCAAGATTACAGAATTACACTGCTGAGTCAATTTATAAAATCCTTAATTGACCTACTCATAGGAAATTGTCAAAAAGTCACGACTGACTTGACATTTAAATCATCCGTAGCCAGTCTGTAGGATTCCTAAAATAGAGCCACTGACGCGATGAACGGAAGACAATACTTTAAATTAACTATTATTACTAAAGTTTATGAAATAAAAAAAATAAAATAATCATTCAAAAATATTGATATGTAACATAAATAAAATACTTACGAATCTCTTTCGGCTTCGACCAGTCAAGTGTCTAAAGATGCAAATCGTGTGTATCATATCAGCTGATGATAAGGAAGATGTCAGGCTGAGGCATCTCGTGATCTCGCGCGGTTGGCAGCACTGCTCGACTCCTGCGCAGCCTCCGTGACCTCGGCGGACGATTGTGTAAACAACGGCATACATTGCTGGCTCACTAACACTTTGTTAATATAGTATTAGGTGGTAATAGTAAACTGAGGTATGTGTGATTTGTGACCTTAATGCCTTCGTGACTTTATATATTCAGTAATAGTGATCGTAAAAGAGTTTAATAAGCCTAAGCCCGCTAACCCGCATAGGAGTAGCGTCGTGGGTTTAATAAGCAGGGGCGTAGCTAGTAGCTACCGCCGTATCAATTTGATACGGGGTCCCCCGACTACAAGGGACTACTACACTTACGTGTGAAAGCAAAAATTAGTAAAATGTTGTCCACAATCTCAATTAATGTGGTGCTTCAAAAAAAACTGCTATGTATATAAATTTTATTTTTTATATAGGTACAGCATTACTTATTGTTTATTGCGATATTCCCATAGTCCAACCCAAAAAATAATATTACATCTAGTGCAGTATGTTAGAATAAAACATTTTGTTACCAATTTTACTTTGCGTTAAAAGAGTTAAGGGTAAATCAAAAACTAAAGAGATTTTTCGGGATTTGCCACTCATCTTTTGGTCCCCACAAAAATTCTACTGATAATCTCAAAAATAAACGGTCAGAACGGAACGGTCAAAATCAGACTGTTCCTTCAGAAACGGCTTTAATTAATACGCCACTGGCTTGGCACCGCCTACAAAGTGATCAGAAGGTCGTACATGCGATGTTATTTTTCGCTTTTTAGTTCATTTTTGTGAATTTGAAGTCAGTTAAAATTTTTTGTTAAAAAGATTTTTGATGTATTCATTTGTAGGATCATACCTAGCTTCTAAACGAAAAGACCGATTATGTTGCTCTTTTTTTGTATGAACTCTGAGGCGATCGGAATTATTCTCATAAAGATATCGTTTTTCCCTTATGATGGAAATAATTTAGTTAAATTCAAACGATTTACAAATTTATTAAATTGTTAAGTTGCGTCTTAGAAGACTATTATACCAAGGGCCAGTTTTACCACTTTCTGATAAGTGTCTGGTAGCTTATTCACAATTTTTTTTTGTCATTTGACATATTTTTAGCACGTAACTAATCTTATTGTCACTTGAATTTTTTTCATTATTAACGTCTGTCGTGACTTCAATACCCACTTTGTACAGGTCGACTTAATTAATTCATGTTTGCAGATTTCATACCTAACTAGTTTTTTATCATGAACTTATTACTAAGAAATATGTCATGGCCGGTGACATGCAATTTGATCTCAATACAAAAATACTACTAGCCAAGTTTTTAAAACTATATCCGTAGTTGACGGAACAACCTCTGCCTCGTTGGTCTAGTGGTTAGCATTTGTGGCTTCTTTTTACAATGTCCTGGGTTCGAATTCGGCGTTGTGCTGCGAAATGTTGACATTTTTCTTCCTAGTTCTTACTTTTTAGTCACAAGAAATGTAACGTGACATTGTCTACTAGATAAAAAATAATTTTAAATAGCATTAGACAATCTAGTACTGGAAATTAAAAAAAAATGTACTTATCTACCTTAACTAACATAGAATAAAAAAACGTGTCGGGCCACGCACAGTGTAAGGTTCCGTGGATTAAATTAGCACTTTAAACCCTTATTTAATGCACAAAATAGGTTAGGGTAGATGAAGGGTAGGCGTAGAATAGGATAGGAGGGAATGAGTCAAAACGAAGCTTGACCGTATCCTCAAGTAGTATATAAAACCATATTGTACATTAAATATCTTTTATTTTAAGTATGACTTTATAACAACTTTACCAAATGATTAACAACTTTATTAAGTAGGTGTAAAATAACAACTAACAACGCATCACAATGCTTAGTTTAAGTTCTACTTATCAGATAATTTTTTGATGTAACAATAACACTCCATCAAGATACTCTTAATAAATATATCACTGGACGAACAGATATTCTTATAAGTCACAAATCCAAAACAACCTTTTTTTTTATTTTTGTACAAGTTAACCCTTGTCTACAATCTCATCGTATAGTAAGTGATGATGCAATCTAAGATGTAAGCCGGCTAACTTAAGAGTAGCATGAAAAAATCCACCACCCCTCTCGGTTTCTACACGACATCGTACCGACACGCTTAATCGCTTGGCGGTACTTCTTTGCCGGTAGGGCAGTAACTAGCCACGGCCGAAGTCTCCTACCAGCCAGACCTGGACCAATTAAGAAACCTCAATCAGCCCAGCCGGGGTTCGAACCCGGGACCTCCGTCTTGTAAATCTGCGCCACGAAGGCCGTCCTAAATAATAAAGGCTCGTACACATTAACATAATTAACTTATCAGGGCCTGCAGACATGTGGCACGTCGATTCTCTTTCTACAAACGGTAACGCTTCGAAAACTATAAAAAAATCACATGACCTGTCGATAGCAAATGTCATTCCCATACGATTTTTAATTTTCGAAGCGTTATAACACGTTGCATTGCAAAATCACTCTTAACTTCATGATTGCAGAGTGCGTCTAACATGCGACCAAATGTATCTCGTGACGAGAAATAGACAAATTTTACCCAATAGCGCGCAACCGAAAATATCGTTATCTCTTATAGGACGAAAGCCGTCGCCTTTGATCGATATTTTGTCTATTTCCCTTCACGAGATAATATGTCTTTAGTCGTATGCTAGGCATACTGAATTAAGATACAAAACATACATAAAAGTAGTAAAACAAAATAAGTTAAGTAAAAAACCACAGCTTAGTTTACAAATCCATAAAAAAAACTATGTAAGTACTTGCTTAAGGAATTGCGTAAATAATAATTCTAATACATAATTATAGTATGTACAATTGCAGATCTAGTTTGGCAGTAGATAATATTATAGGAAATAGTAGATTATGAAACGGTTGCATAATGACGATCATCAAAGCACGAGTTACATTTTATAAAACGAACGAAGTGAGTTTTATAATATAGACACGTGTGAGACATGCACGTTTCATACTCTATTTTATCTAATCTCATGAAATAGGAATCTAACAAAATTAAATACATTTTCGGCGACTTAGAAGGTAAAGGATTGATGTTGTATTTGTAGCAGTTTCCAATATATCCGGGAGAGTTTGTTCCATATCAGATTTTGAGTCAGTAATTTTGCTAATTTAATAAAAATTCATTAATAAATTTAATAAGACACGAGATTAGATAAATTAATATTACAGGTTTAGTTGTACCTATACCTGTATGTCTTTGGCGTTGTAGTTATTAAATGGATGCGATTATTAGGCTTAAGATATACCTGTCCTTTCTGATCTTGTCCTATTTCTTTGCTTTATCGATGGAACCTATAAAAAAAATTAAATAATTAATAATACATGTTGTATACAATTCCTTAAACAGTAGGTTTGTATCTTCCGTATGCACGATTAATTTAAAAGCAATAAGCGATTAATCATCCTTTAATGACATCAAACGGCTTTCATTGCAGCGTGGAATCTATTAAGAGACCACCTGGACTAAAAGCCTGTTTTGGTCACATCTACCCCATTTTATAAAAGCTGAAAGTAGATTATCTTATGCTCCTACTATATATACTATAGGTATATAAATACCTAAAGTATTTATAGTATATATACACTACCTACCTATATATATACTATATGTTTATACTAGGTAGGTAGTTCGGGAGGTAACAGATTTCATGGGACCATGCCTTTTTTTATTATTTTACAAGTTAGCCCTTGACTACAATCTCACCTGATGGTAAGTGATGATGCAATCTAAGAAGATGGAAGCGGGCTAACTTGTTAGGAGGAGGATGAAAATCTACACCCCTTTCGGTTTCTACACGACATCGTACCGGAACGCTAAATCGCTTGGCGGTTCGTCTTCGTCGGTAGGGTGGTAACTAGCCACGGCCAAAGCCAGACCTGGACCATTTTTATTCTTTACAGGTTAGCCCTTGACTACAATCTCACCTGATGGTAAGTGATGATGCAATCTAAGATGGAAGCGGGCTAACTTGTTAGGAGGAGGATGAAAATCTACACCCCTTTTGGTTTATACACGACATCGTACCGGAACGCTAAATCGCTTGGCGGTTCGTCTTTGTCGGTGGGGTGGGAACTAGCTACGAAGTCCCCCACCAGCCAGACCTAGACCAATTACAAAACCTTTACGGCCCAGCCGGGGATCGAACCCAAGACCTCCATCTTGTAAAACCACCGCACATACCACTGCGCCACGGACGCCGTCAAATATATACAGGGTGCTGAGGAGTATTTCCCATAACTCTGGGGTTATATTCTTTACAGAAAATTAATTAAAAATGTTCAAGGAATATGTTTAAAATTAATATTTTTGCGGTACATATATATATATATATATATATATATATATACTAGCGGACGCCCGCGACTTCGTCCGCGTAAATTTCGATGTCAACTTTACTACTACCCCTACCCTACCCTACCACTACCCCAACCCTACCCAAACCCTACATCTACCCTACCCCTACCCTACCCTACCCTACCCTACCACTACCCCAACCCTACCCAAACCCTACATCTACCCTACCCCTACCCTACCCTACCCTACCCCTACGCCCACCCTACCCCTACCCTACCCCAAACCTACTCCTACCCTACCCCTATCCCACCCGTACCCCTATCTCACGCCTATCCTACCCCTACCCTACCACTTCCCTATCCTACCCGTACCTCTACCCTACCACTACCCTACCTCTACCCCTACCCTACCACTACCCCAAACCCGGCTCTAAACCTACCCTACCCCTACACTACCCCTACGCTTCGCTACCCGTACCCTACCCTACCCTGTAACTTCTCAATCTTACTACTGCCCTTAGCAAAATCGGTCCAGTTCTTCGAGAGTGGTGGTATGACCAAGAGAAATAAAGACTTCTATGCTAATAATATAATATATATATATATATATATATATATATATATATATTAATAATTTCGCGGTATATATATATATGTACCGCAAAAATATTAATTTTAAACATGTTCCTTGAACATTTTTAATTAATTTTTAACATGTATATTTTAAATAGACCTTAAGATGTGTCCCATAAGCACATCATTATTATTATGACGTAGCCAAGTTTTACGTATTTTGAAATGCAAGGATAGATAAAGGCGTGTGTTACATGGATAGTCCGAATTATTTGAATTACTTTGTATGAAACATAAAAAGTTTTTATTTTTTAGTTAAAAAAATATTAGATAAGGAGTTCGGTTCCTATAAGTGGACTCATCAACACCAAGAAGTTATGGGAAATACGCCCCAGCACCCTGTATTATAGTATAGAGTATAGATGTTTCAGATACTAACTTGCTAAACTAGGAATCTTCATGGACCAAAGCAAAGTGTGGCTGCACTTTACTGTCACTTGTTCAGAACCGTCGAAAGAGTTAGATGTGCTCACCAGTTTGCCGAACTTTAATTCTTGATTATCTGTAAAAAATCAAAAGTTAAAATGTTTTGTATGTTTAAAAAAATATTCTACTGAAAGAAATGATATTTAAAAAGTGCTATTTGATTGTAGACATCGAAGACTTTTTTATCATTCTAAGAATTTTAAATCTTGAAAATAAATAACAAGACGACACAAAAGGAGGAAAAATTATATACAAATTACCAACAAGTTTTTATAATGTAGTCTTTGAATTAGATCATTGTTTTATTCAAAGCCTTAAGATTAAGTCACACAATTAGTTTCTCGAAACTACTTAATGCGTCCATTTGTTGCCTAGAAAGAAACTGATAATCTCAAAAGTCTTATAATGGCCCTATAAATTATGGTTTGCAGTTAACCTTTTATGTATATGCATTGGGCGTTATGGAATATTAGCCTAAGGAGACTAGTGGTCAACAGTGAGCCGAAAATGGGTTATTACAAACTACTTAATGCGACCATTGTTGCCTAGAAAGAATCTGATAATCTCAAAAGTCTCATAGTGTGCCTATAAATTATGGTTTGTAGTTAACATCTTTTATGTATATGCATTGGGCGTTATGGACTATTAGCCTAAGGAGACTCGTTGATGATGATGATGATTTATGTATACTTTATTTGTACACCACAAAACAAGGAAACAAACAAATATAAAAATTAAGTAGGATACAAAAAAGCGGCTTTATCGATTCTTAGAATAAGCTGATAATGGAATATTTTTCTCTTCCAGGCAATCTTAAGTTAAGGAAAAATATTGCATTATCTATTTAGGAAAAATATAATATCATGAACACTAAACGCCAGAGCATCGATAAAGGACACGGGAATTGGAGTTTAAATGCACCACGCTGCTCCAGTGCGGATTGGCGGGCTAAGGATGATCATCTTAGACTATTTAATGAAATATAAAACCATATCAGATAGAAAATCTTTGTATACGAGTATGTATTTGTATATCTAGATGCAAGAATTCGTCAGTTATAGTCAGCAAAACAAGCTTATTTTTAACTAGTTGACGGCGCGCGGTTTTACCCGCGTTGTTTTCGTTCCCATATGAATACGGGGATAATATATAGCCTTCCTTGATAAATGGACTATCAAACACTCAAAGAATTTTTCAAATCCGACCAGTAGTTTCTGAGATTAGCGCGTTCAACCAAACAAACAAACTCATCAATTTTATATATTAGAATAGATTAGACAGAATTAAGTAGTACTTACCCAAGTTCCACTTAAGTCCAGTAGTAGTAACATGAGTGCAAGCCTCCCCCACTGGTATCAGAGAGCAAGAAGCCCTTTTGTATTGTCTACTCTCCTCTGGAATGTCTATGATATGATCTCCCGGGTGAAGGAGCCAAGACAGAGTGTCATCTGACAATATATAGATTCTAGTCCTCGGGTGGACCAAGCGATTTTCTTTGATTAGATGCAAAGTTTGAATGTTTCCCAGAATTTGGTCTAATCTGCCTGAACTCTGTGCTATTGCTATAACATCATCCATCTGAAAGAAGCAAACAATCATCATCATTATCAGCCGATGGACGTCCACTGCTGGACATACGCCTCTTGCATGGACTTTCAAACAAAACGGCCTCGAGCCGCTCTTTCTGCTCTGCTTTCTCTTTCTTTCTGCAACTCGCTTGATATCCTCTATCCACCTAGCGAGGGGTCGACCAACACTGCGCATTCCGGTGCGGGGTCGCCATTCCAGCACTTTGGGACCCCAACGTCCATCGGCTCTTCGAACTATTGCCACTTCAGCTTCGTGACTCGTTATGTCAGTGACTTTAGTTCTTCTGCGGATCTCCTCATTTCTGATTCGCTTCATCGCATCGCCCGCTGAGTGACCTTGAGCCTTTTTATGAGGGCCACAGTGAGCGACCAGGTCTCGGATCCGTCAAAGTCAAACAATATTAAAATTTATTAATACACTTATTTGTGCACTCTTTGTCAATGCAGATTATTTGATCCATAGAAACAAATGTAAGAATTTATCCCTCATTCACTATTTCTTGAAGTATTTTTACTACTTTATAATAAGCAAAATTGCTTTGGGTCTAAAAAATGTACTTTATGCCTACTTAATTAACAATATATAAATACTAGCGGACGCCCGCGACTACGTCCGCGTGGAAATCAAAGAAACTTTCAATCTTATTTCACCACTTTAGGGGTTGAATTTTAAAAATTTCTGAATCACATTATATTTCATATTTTTTTCATGATTTATGAACAAATTTGTAAAACTGTGACTAAAAATTAAGGAATTTCCGTACAAACTTTCAACAACTATTTTACCCCCTTATATTAATTTTATTGGGGTCAAAAAGTAGCCTATGTTTTGCTCCTTAGTCCTATTATACCACAATTCATCTTGATCGGTTCAGTTGTTTAGCAGTGAAATGGTAACAGACAGACAGACAGACTTACTTTCACATATATAATATTAGTAAGTACAGATTATTATGTTAATGGTACCTTCGTTTGTTGCTCCTCACAATAGTTGTTCAGCTCAATTAAAGCCTTCGTAAAATCCGTGTGATCTTGGTCAGGAGTATGTATAATCTAAAACAAATTCAATAAATTATATTAACTTGAAAACCAAAATTTTATAATATTGAAAATAAATAAAAAAGCTAAATTTTTAATTAAGAGAAACATGGTTAAACTATAATAATTTTATTTCAGTATTGCCTGATTTTTGTTTCAAATTCAAAATTTTTAAGTTATACATTGCATTTGTTTGATTTTATACTTCAAGCATATGATGTCATAAGCACTTTATTTATAAAATTATCATGAGTCCTCAACCAAACAGATTAGGGGTGAGGATCAGGATCAGGTGCAAAATGAACCAACCCAGAAGGAAGATTGTGTGCCTAAAACTGTGAAGTAAAACATCTACATATCTGAGAATTTTTGATTCTCTATGTGTGTGAAGTCTGCCAATCCGCGTCTGCCAAAATTGGGCTAGTGTGGTGAACTATTAGCCTAATTCCTCTCATTCTGAGAGAAGACTCATGCTTAACAGTGAGCGGAATATGAGAGATAATACAGCATCACCCAAGGTCACAGTTGCCAGGTATATAAAACAATGAATACATGAATTCTAAAATTAATAATTATTTAATACACTGTCACCTTACAACCTTTCGTTTTATACTTCTGTAAAATGTTGTCAGTTATTGAATCAAAGTCTCCTGTGATCATGTCTGGCAACTTTATTGATTCTTGTTCATTTTCTGGTACACTGGTGGCAAATGTATCCCAATGAATTGTACCTCCATCAACTGTCATCCTTAATGCGGCTAGAAACAAATGGTTCTGATTAATTTATTTTAAAAAGAACAGAGAAATAGTAATAAACGTTTTGATTTATATGTTTTGAATAAACAGTAATGAATATTGGCCATTTATCTTGATATTCTGATGGAGATTACAATTAATATTAATGTTAATACCTCAGTAATGAAGGATAGGATGCAAGGAAGCAGAAATGTTAATCCACTAGCATGTTCTAAATTCATGATTGATTAGTTTTGAAAAGTTTGTTCACATCATCTTTAGTTTTTTATTTGTGCAGTAATGGATGGTTCAGAAAAAAAGAAAATTAACTAAAACCTAAAAATACAACTAATGATAGAATAATTTAAAAAAAGGCAATTTTTAAAGGTTATATTTATACAAGATATAGGTAGAATAATGAATTTTCTACCACTTGGTTGCTGATTTTGTCAAAGATTTTATACCACTAGCGCGTCAAAACCGAGGTGGACAAAAGTGGCTAATTGTCTTAATTTCATTTAGTCACTTATTAAACAACGAAAGTTATTTAAACAAATTATACTTAAATATTGTCTACTATGTTGTGTGTTCAGGAAGTGTAAAAACTATATATACATAAATATATAATGTAAATAAATACAAAATTGTGCATGTTTCCAAGTGAAATTCAGATGACTATTTGTGTTAATTTTGTAGGCAGGTAACATATCTAATAGTATAAGATCTTTGGGTTTTTTATGCTCAAATGGTTGAGGAACTGTAATAATATGTGGCACAATTAAAATAAGCGAATTTCATCAGATCAGCTAGTAACAATAAGTAGCATGTGCATTATCAACGGAGTTACCAACTGAATAAATGTCAATTAAGATAGTGCAGCCAGCCGTGACCATTATCAGTAAATGCGGTGAATAATTTTTACTGCAATATAAACAGCTCTTTTAAAGGCCAAATTAACACATTTATCTCTGTATCTTGCAGTCAGTTTTTTATGATATAACATATATATACATATATAAACAGAATGTTTCACTATATAAATTAATTGTATCAAACCTTCAAGGTTTTCAACCAATTGGAACGTAAGTGCGTTGGGATTGAAACATTGGGATTAAAAAACTAATTTTAATTTATGAATTTAAAATTTTGACTTATGTTTCACTTACGTTTTTTAAAGACATTACATTTTATGACACTAGGAAATCTTTCATTTCTTCATCAAAGAACTGATTTCATAATAATATAATTAGAAAGCCACATTATTTATGAGTGGCTATATTTTATCCCTGATTTCTCATGGGTACTGAAATTACGCCGGTGAAAGCGTAGGGCGTCCGTCGGTTAGTGTAGTATAATAAACTCCGCGCCACGAAACAAGTCTTAAAGGCGCTCATTGTCAATTGGTAATGGCAGTCTCATTGTCATATATGTAAGGCGCTGTCAATTTTAGTTCAAGTTTTAGCCGCGGGATTTCTTTCGTGGCGCGGAGTCTAGTTAAATTCATGTATTAAAAAAACACACAAACTAACCATTGTTCCAAAGTTTTTTAATAATCTCCTGACTTTGAGTGATAGTCCGATTTAAAACAAGTACAGCATAGTTGCTCTGCTGCTTTTTGAAGATGTCATTCACATTCCACTTCCAACATTTCACTGCATTACATGGATGACTACAGGAACTCTGCACATAAATAAACATGTTACAATGACACACTTATTGCCATTGAATGGCAGGGTCCACAAGGTATAGAGAGTTGACATACCCCGGAAGTGCTGGACTGATTACATTGGCCAAATAGTCATCATTATCAACCCATTATACGGCTCACTGCTGAGCTCGAGTCTCCTCTCAGAATGAGAGGGATTAGGCCAATAGTCCACCACGCTGGCTCTATGCGGATTGGCAGACTTCACACACGCAGAGAATTAAGAAATTCTCTGTGCAGGTTTCCTCACGATGTTTTCCTTCACCGTTTGAGACACGTGATATTTAATTTCTTAAAATGCACACAACTGAAAAGTTTGAGGTGCATGCCCCGGACTAGATTCGAACCCACACCCTCCGGAATTGGAGGCAGAGGTCATCAATCACGTCGACAAAATTGTCTATCTTGTCCAAATTGTCTATTGGCCAAATGGCTGGTAAGTATTGGATGAAGTCAGGACGAGACAGAGGAGAATGGAAACTGCTGGAAGGTGCCTATAACCAAGACAATGGGATTCATACATAATGTAAAAGAAAACCCTATTAAAATTGTAAAACTAACTGTATCAATTTATGAAGTAAATAAAGACTTTAATATTAATAGAGGATCCAGAGAAAGTTACCAATCAATTAATTATTATTTATTGATGGAAAAATATGGATTTTGATCTTAGAACAGTGAGACATAAGAAATATTTACTAAGTCATATAGAAAGAAAGTAGACAGATTTAAATAAGGAAGTCTCTTAAATTGAGTCCTTCATAATCCTATAATCTAGACTAAGGCAAGCTCTACTGGTTGGACCAGTCCAGCGGGGAGTCAGTAATTATAGTACCTCACACTCGCATTTTAAGTTGAAATATACAACTTTTATAAGCTGATAAACAGATTATGATGGAGTTTTCAGTTTTGATTAGACAAATTTTTATATCGCATTCTTCATTTAACTTCGCCGCATTCTAAAGACAAGTGCATAGTTATAGTGTAAGTATAAGTGTCCATTATTCAGACAGTTTTTTAATAGGTATTTATAGGCTGGTGTTAATAATAATAAATATTAAAGTAGAATTTATTTTGGTTAAGTAGTACTTACCTTATTTAAAATTCCATCCATTTTTCTGCTGCTTACTTTTTTCACTCTTTTCTTTAACAGAACCAGTACGTCTATGTTAATGAATGATATCATTTACAATATTGATAACCATTTTTTTATCGAAACTTACGTGGTTTGGTTTCAATTCAATGTTTTCAACAGCAACTTCGTTATGTTTTTAACATTGACATTGACATTTGAAATGAAAATCGATCGAAAACGAAGGAAAAGGAATATCACTGTATGTGTATTATCTATGAATATCAATGTCAATTGTCAAATTAAATTGACATTATGTGATGAGATTGAAAATGGGAGGGGGGAAATTCGATCTTTTGTAAGAAATAATAGATTTTTCGGAACGATCATATCATGGAACCATAGAGGAATTAGATAATGGAGATGCATCGGACTCAAATTCACCAACAAAATTGTCTGTCGTTTTTGAGGGCGACGAGTAATTTCGAAACATCGAAAATATTTTACAGCATTAATTATGTTCTGTGTAAATTGGTGAATTTGGGTGCAAAACAGGTCCATAGTCTAAATTTGGTTCGAATCCTACTTAAACCAATTACCATAGGACCTGCCTCGCTAGACGTTTCCCCTCTGCTAAAAGTATAAGATCACGATCTAACGTGTTTATTTATAAATATTTATACAAACTGCGTCTATCTATGGTATCGATGTTTTGTTGTATTAAAATTATACGCGAGTGTATTATGATTTAAAATGGTTATGTGTAGTATAAGGACATAAGTTAAATATTTTCGATGTGTGAGTTTACGTCGTCCCCTTCCCTTCAAAAAACGACAGACGAATCACAGATTAATAGATACTACGAGACGAATGTTGTTGGTGAATTTTAATGCAATACAAGACGAAATCTCAGACCAATTATAAAAGGACCTGTATCACACTTATAGTCACGAACAAAATTGTCTGTCACTTTCTGAGGAAAACGAGCTTAGATTTGGTATACATCTTATACTAAACTAGAAGTTTTTGCCCGTTTTTTACACAATTCAATTACACAGAAAGGTATTTTTACGGAGCTCTTTAACCGACGAACATGATTACAACTAATTAACATCGATACTATAGAGACAGTTTTTATAATCGCATTAGATCGTTGATCATATACTTTGACAGAAAAGTAACGTCAAGCGAGGCAGGTCCTGTACAATAATTGGTCTGAGGACGAAATTGATCTGAGGAATCCGAGCCATAAATAATTATTGTTCTTTTTTTGTCCACTGTCAGTTTCAGAATTTCCGTGATTTCCACTGCACTGTCAGTGTCACTGTCACTGTCAGTCGGTAAAAATAAATTGTTGTGATTTTGTGTTTGAGGACTTCGTCGTGATTTTAGTTTTACTTTTAGATCAACTAACAATATTATTGATCAATCATCAATCTCTCAGTAAAACAAACAAAAAATCATCAAAATGAATAGACTATTTGGTAGGGGCAAACCGAAAACCCCTGGTCCCAGCATAACTGAATGCATAAGCAATGTAAGTGAATTTCACCCAAGTTTCGTTTTAATGGATGATTCATCGTAATAAACTCTGCAATGGATAAATTGATTGTTTCAGGTGGATGGCCGTGCGGATAACATAGAGCAGAAAGTCCAGAAACTAGATGCGGAACTAAGGAAATATAAAGACCAAATGTCAAAAATGAGGGAGGGTCCTGCTAAAAATTCTGTAAAACAAAAAGCTATGAGGGTATTAAAACAGAAAAAAATGTACGTATGGTCGTGAATCATATATTTGTAAGGATTGATACATGTTTGTTTGTGTTGTTTTTGTTACACAAAAACTCGCGAGCTCATTTGGCAGCATATTTTTTTCTTTTAAATAGAATTTTTGCCACATCTTTTAAAAATGACCAATTTTTTTTTTTTATTTTTATTTCTACATGTTATGTTAGCCATTGGCTACAATCTCACCAGATGGTATGTGATGATGTAATCTAAGATGGAAGTGGGTTTACTTGTTAGAAGGAGAACAAAAACCCACACCCCTTTTTGGTTTCTACACAACATTACAACAATAGTGTGTTAAATCTCTTGGTGGTATGTCTTTGCCTTTAGGGTGGTAACTAGCCATGGCTGAAGCCTCCGAAGTGACTAGTATTCCCTTCCAATCAGTCGGGAAAGATTGTGTCAAGAGAGAGTACTATAATAGTCCAGTGAGCAGGGATAAACACCACCTCTCACAATGAGTCCAGCTCCTTTACCACTAACTTTTGAGGCTTAAATCACAACTAAATTTTAATCTTGAGATTTGCTGGAAACTAGGGGATGTAGTTACAATTATTATTTTAGCTATTTAATATTTTAACTGATTAATTAAACCATACACTTCAGATTGGGACATAACTGTTTAGCTGTGGTGTTTCCTCAGAGGAATCCTCAGATCTCATGTCACAAGTATGTTGATCAAGTATGATGGCAAGTGGCTCACTGGGTATTGAACCTTCTGCATCTAAGGCATTGGGTTTGATTACTACAACTGGAAATTGTTTACTTATAAGCATTTTTTACTGTGTTTTTGTGTTTGTGTATTATAAGTATTTATATACATTATATGTCTAAATATATAAAATCATAAAAACTCGAAAAACCACTAGATGTACAAACCCGTGGTGGAATCTTTACAAATAGTCAACTGACATTTCAAAAGTTCTTGTAAACTGAGCCTACTTGAAATTAATGAATTTAAAATTTTGAAAAATGAAAATTGGCAAGGAAGTAGTTTATAGTTAATCTGCTAAGAACAGATTAGGGTAGTCAAAGTCACAAGTGTTCACTAGTGTATCTATATTTGTTGGTTAGTTTCCAAAATGCATATTACTTTTTAGGCATACATTGTAATGTGTTGTTTTTTGGATGTGTATTTATATTTACCAGGAAATTCATTATATATTTTGTATATGTGCAAAGTAATAAAAAAGAAAACAAAAATAGCCTTTATTTACGGTGAGAAAAGACTAGAGACTTCCTCTATTTGGTCCTTTCATAATTATCCTTCTGGGTGATTGCCCTTCCATCTTTGTATCATGTGCAAAGTAGTAACTGCTATAGCTTGGCAAGTTCATTGATGATCCCATGATATGCGGGCGACAGGGGAAAAGGACTGCGCGGGTGTGAAGTTGAACGCGCGGGGCATCACTATGGGGAGTGTTACAAAAGAATTTGCCAAGCTATACTAAACTGTTTAAGAATTGTAATATTTTAAATTACAGGTATGAACAGCAACTTGAGAACTTACGTGCTCAATCCTTCAACATGGAGCAGGCTAACTATGCTACACAGACTCTGAAGGACACCCACTCCACCATTGCTGCCATGAAAGATGGTGTCACCTCAATGAAAAAAGAATTTAAGAAAATTAACATTGATGATATTGAGGTATGTTATGTTACATTATTTAAAAATGAATTACTTTTTGATAGTCTCGCCAAAACTCAAAAAGTATTGCATGTGTATTCATTCATTCCTATTCAAAATCACTACAGCACTACTAAATAAAACGAAACATTATGTTGTTCTTGAAGTTCATTATGTTGCTCAAACTAAGCTGTAAACAGGCAAATTAAAAGTGTCCCATGTGTTAATGTGTGTGTTTGTTATAAACTATTTTTCTGGCAAATTTAATCAAAATTCGGCACTCGTGTATATAGAGCTTCAATAGCTTAAAGGTAAGAGCAGTCGGACTCTTCACCGAGGGTGGTTCAATCCCCGCCCCGTTAGTCTATTGTCGTACCCACTCCTAATACAGTCTTTCCCGACTAGTTGAAGGGGAATGGGAATATTGGTTATATTTAAAAAGATATTGTAAATATGTAACAAATTTCTTCCAAATTCAGTACACATGTATATGACAAATTTGGCACTCTGTCAGGCCTGTTCATATAGAAGAGAGGATTCAGGATCTTGCTGTTTCAATGAAGATTGACAAGTGCAGGCGATAATATTACGAGTATATACATGAAATATTTGTATAGCCATTTCTGTGTAAAGGCTACCAAACAAATTTCCTGTTAGAAACAAGTTTAATATTTAGTGATAAATTTCAGGATGTGAATGATGATTTGGCGGATATGTTGGAACAAGCGGATGAAGTGCAAGAGGCGTTGGGTCGTCAGTACGGCATGCCAGAGATTGATGACGATGAACTGGCAGCTGAACTTGATGCTTTAGGTAAGTAACTTTTCAACAAACTAAAAGGTGGGGCTTGGTCTTCCACCAACTTCCCAACTTTGAACTCAATAATGTATGAAAGTTGTGGTTTCTTTCTTAAATGTGTCAAAATTTAAGAAAAGTGTTTGTTTCAAAGTATTATTGACCATTATTGGTAAATTATCATTGGTACAATGGGCATATTATATAAAATTCCAAAGTTCACAATTTTCCAAAACATTCTAGGTGATTAAATTTCTTTTTCTAAATGGAAATTTGAAAAGAGTTGTAAAGAATTTTTTACACCTTATTTATAGCAGTTTTATTATTTTTATATTTATTTATTTTATAGCAACAAATTTTAATACATTTACTAGGCTTTTGTCACAACTATTTCAACATATTAAGAATAGATAAATTGTTTGAAAGTTTTCCATTTTTTCAAGATATATATTTGTTCCAAAGTAAGTTATCTCTAAAATTATTTTTAGATCTTAATACCGTTACATGAAAGCTATATTATTAGTTGACTTTTACATAAAGCCATTTCATTCTTTTCAGGTGACGAGATAGCCCTTGACGGTGACACCTCATACCTGGATGACGTCATAAAAGCCCCAGCAGCACCGGACAAGGAGCCCGGCGCTGACAGCGTAAGGAACAAAGATGGCGTCCCGGTAGACGAGTTTGGGTTACCCCAAGTCCCCAACCCAGCGCAGACCTCACGTTAATAGTCACCCATTTACTTTGCTTCTGTGGTGTTTCATTAGATGCTGTGGCGTTCACAAGGTAATTTTCTCTTGTAATTTGTATATTTTTTTAATATAACTCAATAGTTGATCAGATAGGCTTTGTTCTGCCAAGAATGACATCCATATAAATTGGTTAAAAGTTGTGATTTGCGAATATTATTCAAACGGGTATAAAACAAAGAGATGTTTAATGTCGATATTTCGACCCAGTTGCATGGATCGTGGTCACGACGGGACTGAAGTATTTGAGATACGAAGTTGACATCAACTGTTAGGGGCAGAACCGATCTACCCTCTTTTTTTGTTCTTTTTTTATTATTGTGGTATGTATCTATGTATCCGTTTAAATAATATTCGTAATGAACAACCACGAAATAAGTTTAAAATCATTTGTCGTGATTTAGTACACAAGAACATATAAGATAAATAATAATATATAATTTATCTTATATGTTCTTTAATATGTAATTTATAAAAATCAGGTCTTGTTGTTTGTTTCTATAACACCTTACAACCAATATATTAGAGTAAACAAAAGTTAAAATTGTTCATACCATTTTATAGTTTTATCGGGACTAACAAACAGAACTTTGAATAGACATTAATATAATTATAAAATGTCAATATAAAATATTTCGATATAAATTTAGTTTTATGATTTTAGGGTAATATTTCCATACAATAGCAATTTATACAAATACTTTTTTGTTTAGTTTTTAAAATAAAAATTAAACTAAATGTAGTTCAAACTACACGATCAGTGCTTCTGATTCTATCAAAATTTGCTTAACCATTTTCATAGTTTTAATTAGCCATAATTAAGTAATAAAATCTTAAATGCGTTTGCGGGTTCCATAGTTTAAATGCAAAACATTTTCTATCGAATTTGGACAAAATTTTACTTCTCCAAGCATATTTTATAAGTTGGTCGACTATAACTGTTTGTAGTGCAAGATCCGGCATAAGAAATATATAACCTCATCTGTTATTTAATTGGGGTAAGAAATAAATGATAGATGATATTCACATTGACACATTGCACATAGGTTGCCTAGTTAAATTGCGGCCAAACAGTATTAAATGGTAATTTTTTTAATTTATTTAATCTTCTTCCCGCATTGGTTAATAAAAACAATCCCTACATTAATGGAATATACCCAAAAGACTTGAAAAAGTAAAAGTTGATTGTTCTCACTGCAGTTGTGGGGGTGCCAGATATATTAATAATAATAATAATAAATAATAATTTATTATTATTATTTATCCTTTATTCAGCTAAAAAAAGAACAAATTAAAAAAACAAGAAGAAATTACAAACTACTTAAAGATATATATATAACAGAGCTTACAAGCTACTTAAAGATACCTACTTAAATTACAAAGTTACGCTGTCTGTACATTTGTATAACAATTTAATAAAGAAATTCAGCTGAATGGGGCGCTGCCTCAGCTCGATACTACAGTTGAGAGCTGTAGTGCTGATTTTCATGCATGACCCCAGGGTGAGCTCACGGACCGATCGGAAATACATTTGCTGCGTCGCTAACAATAATTATTATATAAACAGTTAAGTAATGTTATTTGTATACCCTCATCAGTTATTTAGTCGTCTAATATGGCAAGTCAAAGCTTATTTTATGCTTAATTTAACTTTATTAGGTTGCCTTTGATCTAGTTCATGGTTTCCTACATTTTGTATAAAAAATGTGTTTGGCCGCAATTTAACTATAGTCTGGCAAGTTCGTTAATAACACTCCTATGATATGCGGGTGAAAGGGAAAAGACTGCGCGGGTGTGAAATCGTGCGTGCGGGAAAGTGATGTGCATCATTGGTTTTCGTTCCTCGCTACACGCCCACGCGGAACATCGGGAGTGTTACGAACGAAGTTGCCTAGCTATAGGCAACGTATTTACAATGTGTCATTTCGAACATTATCTACCATTTATTTAATAGCACTAATGAATAACAGATGAGGGTATATATTTCTAATGCCGGATCTTAGACCATTACTTACGGTAGGTATACCCATGTTAAATTACATAATAGTCTCAGAGCTAAACTGAAGCAGACAGACAGAGGACATAAACTACATTGATTAATTGTCTATAAAAAGTCGGATGGTTAGGTTTATAACTTGATTGTAAAATATTTTAATTATATATTCATGCACAAGTCTATTATGATCAAAAGAAAATATAACTAAAGGTAAGTCAAAAGTTCAAAACATTTGATAACCTATACAGACATACATCTTTATAAGTTTTATTAAAATGTAATATATCATAATTAATTATTGTTAAAGGATAAATGATTTATGGATATCTATGAATATATTACCGAAAAATATTTTCTTAAAAATAAAATATATTGAATGTGATTTAATTTCATTTATTTTATTATAATTTGTTGCTTTAACTGTTTTATTATTTCTTTATTGATGCAATTTTATGTAACTTTGTTAATTAAGAAACTACACTTTGCTAATAAAATGTTATGCAATAATAATTTATTTTCTTTAGACACTATACCGTTGGATAAAGGAAGCATTGTTAATAGTTATTACAGTTAAAAACGATGTTAGGACATTTAGGAATACAATAGGAAAATTAAGATAACTTATCCTAATATTTTTTTTATAACCAATAATCAGATATTAGGTTTATATCCGTTGGTCCCTGCGAGACATGTAATACTGCTGAATTAAAAATATATTGTGATCAATGTTATATTCGATTATTTTTAACAAATCGGGAATAGTTTTAACGTATTTTTATCAAATAAACCTATCTTATACAAGAATGTTCATTTTTGCAAATTTTGAACCTTTTTTTGGTAAGATCAGAAAGAACATAATCACACCCATATTTAATAATTTTTTAACCGACTTCAAAAAAGGAGGGTGCTCGACTTATCTATGGTTCTCGATTCGACACGTATTTTTTATGTTGACTAGTTGATTTCTTTTTTATTATTTACAAGTTAGCCCTTGACTAAACTGACTTAATTCGGCTGTATAATGTCTCGCAGGGACCACGGGGAATAAATTCTCCGTAAGCAATCTGACTATAACTAAACTAGACGATCCAGTCAAGCTTCGCTTTGACAGTAAAGCAAGGAACTATGGTGGACGGTTCATGTAACACGTGGCACATTCTAGGACATGTTCCTTACATGCCCTTAGAAGTGATATACTAATTACTATCAGATGAGGCACTTGCAGTAGCATGAACTACATAGATGAAAAAATGCTCTATTATAGGCATTTGAGGACTCATTGCGAATTTATATTAGGAAAGGAATTTCGTAATTTGTATAGTCTAATATAACTGACCACCCTAGCTAAAAACTAGTGGCACACCACTGGGCGCCTGCGTGGTCCCTCAATTATTGCTATTAAAAACCCCATGTACCTTTTTCTCAACTGGCGATGGTAGCGGATGTAATTGGGTCAGGAATGGGATGTGCAACATGGTTTCCAAAAAAGTAAAGCCAAACATTTTATTATCATCTATTTTATTACACTTACGACAACAAATAAAACAATTAATTTCATTGAAGGCAAAATTAACCTTTTAATAACAATTAAAATAATTTAAGGACAATTATATTACACAGTCATCACTAAAATACTGTTGCTCAATCTTACATTCAATAGCTGAATACTGAATCACAGTAATTAATTGCTAAAGGGGTTGGGGTCGCGACACCCACCTCGACGAAAATATATTCTAATGGCCTAGAATTAGCTAAATGGGTTCTGCCCCAAAAATGTACACAACACGGGAAAATTATATTAATTACCCTCTTAAACACATTGAAAATAGATAAACAGCCTCGAGAAATAACCTTTACGCCTATGCGTCAACGACATCTTGTGACGACAGAGAGTATTGTCGCCCAATAACGGAGCAGAAATCAAAAATATAGCTCTCTCTTTCGTCGCTATTATGAAATTCCGCTATTGATCGACAGTTATCTATCTCAAGGCCAAGGAGGCCTGGACAAAACGTTTCCGTCGACGCCAATGCGCAAGGCCAAAACCCGTTTGATTTCAACGGACAATAAATAAGAATACTTAGTCCACATATTTACATCTTATTATGTACATGCATTTGGGAATCCGTGACGTCACTAGATGGCACTTTTTTAGACACTATTTTAATCACTGATAAATTTTAGGCGTTGATAAATAAATCTTTATACGCATGCCCTTTAATCACAAGATTGAGTCCAGAAAGAACCGCGATAAAACGCTTTCGAAAATTTTATGCTTTCTTTTGTAACTAAAATTAATCCAGTAGCTGTTTATGTACTTCACTTCCTATAATCCTTGGCTTACTATAAGCGTGTAACGTCTTTATTTATCCGCCGCCAGAATACACTAAGAAAATCCCAGTCTCAATCTATATTTTTTTCGTTGTAGATAAAACTCTTTCACAATTCTGTTGCCTCGACGTAATTCCTCGCACTTTCCATATAAATTCTTTAGTCCACTTTTCATCCAAAGCGGTGTATAGAATTTATTTTCACACCTAATCATTCGTTTCATATGAAGGTTTTTCATTCTTATATAGTTGTAAGCTTCTTGGAAGGTTAGTGGTAGCGCATTTTTCCAGCGACGTCACCTATTATCTTCTACACTGACTTTTCTAGTTGTACTATCTAGTATTGAGTAAGTACTTTGTATCTAGTCGAGAGCTTCTTGTCCTGTCTTTGGCAAGAAGAAGCAAAGGATTGCAGCAACTGTAAAAAAAGAGAAGTTGTAAGCAAATTATACTATTGAATTATGTCGCAGAGATGGTTAAATTCATGATCATTTTATTGACCAAGTCATCATCATCACTGCAGGACATAGGCCCTTTGTAGGGACTTCCAAACATCACGATACTGAGCCGCCTGCATCCAGCGAATCCCTGCGACTCGCTTGATGTCGTCAGTCCACCTGGTGGGGGGTCGACCAAGACTGCGCTTTCTGGTGCGGGGCCGCCATTCCCCATCCCCACCATCGGCACTTCGAATTATATGCCCCGCCAATTGCCACTTCAGCTTCGCGACATGTTGAGCTATGTCGGTGACTTTAGTTCTTGACCAAGTGCCATGTAACTATGGCGTAATTTACCATTAAAATAGCTGATAATGATGATGTAGGTACCATAGAACTCTTGGGCCTTATCATTTCATCACTTAGATAATAATTTGGATCCAAATATTAACTCTCTCTATCTAACTTTCCACAAATAATAGGTACCTACCTATACGGTGAAGAATTATACATGCTTGTAGGGAAAATGTATTGTGAGTATACTTACTAAACAGGAACGCTGAGAAGACCACGATAGGTATAACACAGTTGATGTCTATTAGGTAACCGAACGCCAAGTTGCCAATGAGACCGCCCCCTCGACCGGCCGTTAGTGAAAGTGCAGCAGCCATTACCCTGTGCAAATGGTATAGAAATTTAAAAATGGGTATTCGGTAAGTTCGTGTTTAGCTCATGTGGTTTCAGATCATGAGATCCTTGGTTAGGATAGGAATATATCGAGCTTTTCTGACAAGAAATTCTTACTAGCACCCTGGGGTTGGAAAGTTGATGTTGTTACAGTCCTGTGTCTCTGAGAGTAGGTAAGTTATTAATTATACCAACTATTACTTATCAACAGTTGACTCCGAAACCGATATAGATGGTTGATGGTTAGAATCTACCCTAAGCCCGCGGGTACGTTTAAATTGACTTTAAGCAGTAAAGATCAGCTGCTTCGTTACTAAACATCAGCTGGGCGTGTAGCCATGTGGCAGGTCAATTTTCTTTCTACAATCGCAAACGCTTCGAAAAATAAAAATGTATAGGATTGACATTGCTATCGACAGATTTAGTTGTCGATCGGATCTGTCACTCTCATAGTTTTTTTTTAGTTTTCGAATCGTTAGCGTTTGTTGAAAGACTATCGTCGTGCCACAGGCCCTGATCTGTAATTATGATCACATTAGCTTACTCTCTAAATAATGAATAGATAATACTTGACTCACCTAAGATTCGTAGGGAATAGATCGACGAGAACACAGAACACAAGACTGATGGCCAGCGAAGTGAGGGCTTCAAATATACAGGAAAGCACCAAATTCTGTGTGGAGTTCTGCACAAAGTAGAGACCAACTGTGACTATACCAGCGACACCCAGTGAGAAAACTGTAAAGAAATAATTTAGAATTATACTTGTGCATTCCAAACATAATGGTCTAAGAGTCTGCATTAGGAATGTATACCCTCATCTGATATTTATTATTGATAAGAAATAAATGATAGATATTAATCACAGTGACACATTGCAAATAGTTTGCCTAGTTAAATTGCGGCCAGATCCATTGTTTATACTAAATGTAATCTAATCTAATACAGATAAATTAAGCATAAAATAAGATTTCATTTGACATATTAGTTGACTAAATGACTAATGAGGGTATTTAAATAACTGTATAAAGGCAACCCCATAGTTGCAGTGTGAAAGCTGGCAACCTTTGTTTTTCAATTCTTTACTAGTGTACAATATTTTTTCATTTATCCCACGAGTAAGTATCATAAATAAAAAAATCATTCCGTCCTCACTCCAAAAGGCTTCTGTATTAAATCAGCTACAAAATCAACAAAAAAATAAATATATATCAAAATCGGAACTGCTCTTGTGTATTCTTATTATAAAGAGTTAAAATTTTTGGTGGAGGAGGATTCATATTATAAGGAGGTAAAGTTTGTGATCTTGTAGGGGGCAATCTCTGGATCTACTGAACTGATTTTGAAAATCCCTTTACCACTAGAAAGCCAGTCAGTTTTGAATGTCATAGGCTAAATTTCAACCCCGTATTCTCACGGGATCCACGGATAATCCGCTAGTTGTTTACAAAAGGGGATCAATTCGGCGTAATCGCCTTATCTCGCCTCGGAGGTACGTGATTGTTTCTTCATTCTTTTTCAGTTTATAGTGTGAGTTTAATAAATCATTGAAACTATCTGTAGACCTGTGAAGGCCTCATCTGAACGACAGCCAACTTAAACCAGCTTGGCTATACTGGTTTACCTCGAGGGAGATGATCCCGAAGGCATTACTTATTCCGCTGTATTTATAGTGCGAAAAGTTAAAAACTTCATTAGCGTGAGTTAGGACTTGCATAATATTACAATATGTCGCTAGATGGCGTTATTAGGCGTTGACAGGAACATTCATTTTAATGTTGCATTTTACTACTGATAGTCTTGACAGTAAAGACTAGAATCGCCCAGCAAATTAAAAAAAGTAGGAGAACATTCCCAAACTTTATTAGCGTGAGTTAGGAATATAATATTATAATGTGTCGCTAGATGGCGTTTATTAGTCTTTGAGTTTATCACGAACGGGCAGATAGACAGACGCGGTGGAGAACTTCTATATTTTGAACATACCTAGCATGTAAACATAGGTAAGTACATACTAAGTCTATAATGGGTACGACCTCGACTCTACCATGTTTGTACCTGCATTGCATTTGCATTTCTCTATTTCTATCTGATTTTTTTTGTTTCATGCTTATCAGAGTGCCTAGTGGGATTTTTCAATGTATTCATACTGTGACGATCGCGGAAATGTAAATTTCTAAGAAATTGAAACAGTTGTGCAGTAGTGCCACTAGATGGCGTTGTTTCAATTCCTTAGAAATTCGCGTTACGTTTACAATGAAAACATTGAAAAAAACTCCCACTAGGCACTCAGATCCATTTTTTATGTTTACGTTTACGTTACGTTTAGGTCGGGTTATAATTTTCAAACTTTAATTTTTATTTAATACTTTTCCGTTTCCCAATCAGTCACACTAGCCATACAATATCTACGAGCACATCGTCGCATTCTGATATACCCCAGCCGTGGGCTTTTAACTCACGATCTCAGGGGTGGCCGGACTGATACACTCAGGGCAAACACCCTTCAGAACGGCCCTCCAAGCCGAGGTCCGAGTCTCACAGGAGACGCACTTCTAGAGTCGTTCTGCTTTTGCCTACAGGCATCAGGCGATGCTTCTGCGCTCGCCCAAACCCCAGGTGAAGCCGCTGAAGTCCTATTAAGGAGCCTACCGCACTTACACAAGCAAAAATAAAAAAAAAAACAAGTAAAAGTACTCACTGAGGAAAAACTTAGCGCCGAGCCGATGCACGCAAAGAGGCAGCCACAACGACGTGGGTATACACGCGAGGCCGACGATCAGCGTGTGCATGTACACGCTCTGCTCGATCGTCTTCAAGCAGTCGAAGGGGTCGTAGCTGTTCTCGTCCTTCACCACGATGCCGGACACGTCGCACACGGACGCCGTCGTGTTGGGGAAACGTTGTTCATACTCCTCGTAACGGTTGAACAACTCGGGGAACCAGATCATGAGGGTGTAGTAACTGAAATGTTACAAAGTATCATGTTTTAGCAAACTACTTAGAAGTGGATTTCAAAAAATAAGAAAACCAATGTTAAGCAAAGGTTCACGATTTTTGTCAGGAGAACTTAACTAACAAATCAAACTGTCACCAAAATAAGACCTTTGAATGGCAGAATACTTTAAGCAGTCCCAGAGGCTTGTGACTGAGGGTTCAGGTTTAACGGATTCCTTTCGACTAGCCAACACTCTGAATGGTGAGTGTTCAAGTTATTCTCCCCGCCTATCCCAAGTAACCCACTAATCCCTACCCTACTCTTCAAGGAAACAAGTCGCGCCACCTAGTGTAAGCACGAGCCAACACGAAATCGGGCGACGTCATATATGTCTCATACTACTATAATTTCCTACACATGTTTATCACTAGGATGTACTACTCTCAACTACCTAGTTGGTTCAGTGGTTAGCCCATGTGACTTCAGATCACAAATTCGAATCCTGGGATCCTGGGAAATACTGAGCTTTTCTGTCTTTGAAGAAATCCCGAAGTTTCATTTGATAATGGATTTTTAGTTATTATTAAGAATTTACCATTATCACCCTAAGCCTTTATGAAACTAAATAAAAGCTTGTAAAATAAAACAGAAAATCCATATAAATTTAAATTCTGGAAAGCTCAATGTACCGGCAGAACTCACAGACCGACTGTGATAATATTATAGCGAATGGTGTTTTGTAAAGGATCTGGAAAAGAGTCATAATAGGCAGTGACGTACATTATGATCCGAGACTAACTACTCCTACCATCTGACACCCGTGGCGAAATTATTGGTCTGGCCTCTTTAAACATGGCACATTTTAATTATTTTTTTATGTCAGATTTCAAATTACATCTGAGCTCACGGTCCAGAGCCCGTGGCATTTTGCCATATTTGGCCTATACACCACAGACATTAAGTACCTTTTAAATACACTAGGAACTTAATATAGGTAACATTAAAGAAGTCTTTACCTCGTAGTCAATCCGAATTGGATGAGACAGGTGAGTATTGTGTATTTGAGGTAAGGGGGTCGGCACAGAGCTTTCGTTTGGACCCAAATCTCGCTGAACAGCCGCCTCAAGTCCTTGGGTTTGCGCATGCTCAAACTCCTGACAGATTTCTGAGAACTCTGCGACGCTACGGATATTGTTCTGACCTTTTCTTTGAGACTCTTGATCTGAGGAAAAAGTCAATATTTTAGTTTATACAGTAGGCAAGTTGTCGTATTCATATTTTAATTATTTGAGGCTTCTCTGACAAGTATCTTCTCTATATTACAACTGTCAACAAGTAGGTAAATTAGGTAGTCTGGAATTTATATTGGTACCTACCAGACCACTTGTTCTAGTGTACGAGTAGTGTAGTGTATTGTGCTTATGTCAATGTACTTTGTTTTGTATTTTCAATAAATTCAGGGTTGGTAGTAGGTGCCAGTCTACTGTATTGTTTGGGCTATGAGGAATGATACGCTACTTCTCTCTACTTTGTTGCTAGGATTTTGTTTCTAGATCGTTAACACGATTGAACAATATAGAAGATAGACATGTATGATGTCGTTGGTTGTACATTCTGTGAAAACGTACCTACCCATCCTAATTAGGTATACTGTGTAGAAAGTTAAGAAACCAGTGAGGAGTGTCATTGTATTTAGTACCACTAACAAGATACGAGTAGGTAAGTTAAGTTGACGTTGAATAAAAAAAACATTTGACTAAAATATACTTTAACATAAAACGATTCGACATACCGGGTAATTATCCGGATCGTCACCAGTGTTCTGTTTGTAGATCTTCTTGAGGCAGGCAAGCGCGTCGTCATAGTCGCCGCATTCCATCATGAACTTGGGACTCTCCGGGAACGAGAAGAGCCAGAAGCCCAGCAGTAGAGAAGGCACTCCACACGCCGCCACGAACCAGTTCCACGAGTCGTAGGAGAAGGCGCCGCTCTCTAAGCGGATGCCCTTGATCGGAATAATACCCCAAGCGATCACTGCAAGAGGAAATGTATGTAGTATAAGAACCCAGATTCAAGATTCAAATGAGTCTTAATTTCTAAGTTCTGTGCCACTTTTTAATTATACATACTAGCACCGCGCTGACAAAAAGTAGCTTGGTCTGACCGTGGCGATAGTAGTATAAATTTATAGCATTGAGCAGATACTATATGCTGTAAAGTTACAAACATCGTGGTACGCAGAATTCTGAACGGCTGAACCCTTTCTGTGTGTTCGGGCTCTAAGATTTCAGCAATACGCCGGGAAATATAGCGGGCACCTTTACGTGGTAAAAATCAAGGAAATTAGCACAAAATGTTTCTTATTTGAAATGCCCTTCCGGCGTCTGTGTATCCTGCCACCTATTCGAACACTTTCAAGGCAAGAATAAATAGGCATCTTCTAGGCAAACGCGATCTAATTTAAACACCAGCACTGCTTTTCAATTTAAAAATCAGGCGTGATTAGCTCAAGCCTTACATAAAATTCTAATGTTTCAAGGGAATTTCATTTTTTTATTCTTTACTTATTTTTGAACCTTTACAAATTAATAAAAGCAACTGAGAAGCGTGTCCTGGGGTTATGCAATCTTCAGTGTTTCAGGGCACAATCGGTTGGAAAATCCTTCGCCTTACTTTGACCAATAGGCAATAAAGGTACTTAAAAAAACAATCATCAGCGGTCGTTATTGTCTTATAAAAGAACTCTAAACCCTAAATCCATCATAGGTACTTCCCCAGTGCAGTTTGCCTGGTTTGGGATGTTAATGTTATTTAAAAGTCTAAGTAACTGACCGCTATTAGTCTTAATATTTTCGAGACCAATAGCTGACATTCTCTTCAAGTCACGAGGTAACCATCGACATTCCGTAGTCAAAAAGGAACATATAATTTCACCATGTCCTTTAAAACTTTAGTAATGAATACATAGCTCAGAACTTACGTGGAAGTAAGATGACACCCAGAGTCCAGAACATTTCCATCCAGCAGAGGATCTTTTCTCTGTATTTAGTTTGCTGGAACTCTCCCAAGTACGGAAAGCAGATTCCCATGGCGCCCGCAACGCTGAAAATTTAAAAGCAAGTAAGTAAATAAACAAACGAGACAAGATAGCCTAGTGGATATGACCTCTGCCTTCAATTTGGAAGGCGTTGGTTTGAATGCGGTCCGGGGTATGCACCTCCAACTTTTCAGTTATGTACATTTTAAGAAATTAAATATCACGTGTCTTAAACGGTGAAGGAAAAACCGTCAGGAAACCTGAGAATTTTCTTAATTCTCTAGTGAAGTCTGAAAATCCGCATTTGGCCAGCGTAGTAAACTAAAGCCTAACCCCTCTCATTCCGAGAGGAGAGATTCGTGCTCAAGAGTGAGCCGAATATGGGTTGTTAATGATGGAATACCTGTAGAACTAACATGTTATCTTGTGAAGACAAATCGACCAATAGCGCTGACACGGATATCACTTCGTTTCTTTCTTTTGTTTCTTTCTTTCGAACTTTCGTTGCGTTGAGACGAAAGAATATTTCCGGTTCAGCCGCAATTGGTGAATTTGTCTTTGCGACAAATGTCGTAGCCGTGGTCATGTTGGACCTACTGCTGTAGCTATACGGTCATGTTTTACTCGAGTTCCGAAAAAGGAGGTAGGCATTGCTTAAAGTTTTAGCCCGGATCTGTGAGCATTTTTACAATTTATTTATTTATTTATTTATTTATTTACGTATACTTACAATATACATATTGACTTATACGTACATCTATGACAAGTGCACACAACATTCAGTAAAAACTAAAAAAACATGTAAACAGTCAAATATCACACAAGGAACAAAATAATAATACAATTGGTTTATATCAAGTTAATTTTCCGTGAGTGAGGAGTTTCCTCTTGATGAAACGTTTTATTTACGAAAATTCTTGATTCTGGGTTACCAGGTAATAAAAAATTTTAAGCATCGGAACGAGATAATGCACCACGCAATTTGTAGCACATTGTGGCTTTTATGTTGTTTAACTATAATTTAAGCAACAGTAAAAGAAAAGGTGGTTAGTAACTTTTAATTACCTTGTATTGATACAAGTTGGGAGGAGGGCAGTTTACCAGTTGTTACTAACCAGATGTTATACAGCTTAACATCTAAATTGTCCTAAAAATTGCGTGGTACTTTATCTCGTTCTTACGCCCAGAAACTTTTATTACCTAGTAACCCTACCCTAGTTAGCTACCAGAATCAAGAATTTTCGTAAACATAAAAGTTGAGCGTCTTGTGAATGAACTTGATAGTAATCAATTGTAAAAATGCTCCTCGAATCCTGGACTATAAGAAAGAAATATAAACCAAATGTCAACTTACGCGAAACCGTTAACAAATCTGCACGCCATGAAGATAGGCAAAATTTGGACAAACGAAGATAAGATGCCGATGAAACCGTCGAGCAGTAGCGTTGATACCAACACCACTTTACGCCCCTTTGTGTCCGCCAAGCAACCCCAGAAGTATGAACCTATGACCATACCTGGAAGATAAAGAGATATGTTACTGTCAGATCAGCTTGCCTCATTGGTCCTGTGTTTAGGTGGATCAGCTACGGACAATGAGTACCTATAGCGTTCGAATTCTTACAAGGGGATTTTTCTTAGAGGAAAATTTTGCTTGTCTACACACTTGTGCACTATAATATCTTTGCGTGCATGGATAATCTTTTTTTTTTATTCTTTACAAGTTAGGCCTTGACTACAATCCCACCTGATGGTAAGTGATGATGTAATGATGGATTTAAGATGGAAGCGGGCTAACTTCTAGGAAGAGGATGAAAATCGCTTGGCGTTAGGGTTGTAATTAGCCACAGCCGAAGCCTCCCAGCAGTCAGACCTGGACCAATGAAGAAAACCTCAATCGGCCCAGCTGGGGATCGAATCCAGGACCTCCATCATGTAAATCCACCTCGCATACCATTGCACCACGGAGGCCGTCAGAAATCTCGAAATTATATTGGCCGCCGTGGCCGAAACAAAAACACAATCGGTCGGGAGCAGCTTTATCATTACTATGTTGCTTCGTATCACGAGGCCCTAAGTTCGACTCCTGTAGTCCTAAGCCATACGTATGTCATTAGTCGCATGCAAGGCTTAACTGGAGTCGAACTGTGTGCTGATCTCTTTCTCCTAAGAAATTTTAATTATCCGTGCCTCGGACACCACGTTAATAGTAGGCGTCCACTGATCCGCATCGTACCTACGTATCGCATCAAACGGATTTTCTTATTGTTTCGATGCGATCCGTACGATCCGGATCAGTGGACGCCTGTCATAAGCCGTCGGTCCCGGTTATAATATAATAATGATTGTGATCGTAAAAAAGTTTAGTTGCACATTATCATCATAAGTCCTAAAATTTCCTGTGACTGTCGAATTTAGTTCTAATGACGTTGATTGGAACATACGTCATATCTAGCGCATAGATAGATAGATATAATTTAAGTGGCTAGTAGGTAATTATTGTTTTATGTAAATAGATGTAAGGGTGGTTACGCACTGCATTGCAACCTAACCGATCCGAATCTGTGTAAATACAGATAGGAATAAAAAATCTCGGACCGAACTCGGATATTGCTTATGCGGGCTACGTACCTTTAGTTTTAACTGTACAATATGATAGTTGACTCATGTAACATTTAATATAAACTATAATTTATATTTCCTTTTTTATTTTTATAATATTATGTAGTTAATATAATAGCAGTTTTAAATTATTGTAAAATTATACTAACATTTAAATAAACGTATAATATATTTTAAACATATAAACAATATTACTTAATTTCGCATAGTATACATGAAATGAGGGTCCTAAATATATGCATATGAATTACTAAAAGTTAAGGATTTCTTATAAAACTTAATTTAAAAATCATGTATCTTTAAAATTTTCCAAACGCTGTCGTGCATTTTGTGACGTCACAATGTTACTTGATATACTAAACGTCAAACTAATTGTTAACTATTATTTTTGTCAAACGCACCGTTTGTAAGGGATTTGTTATAGTGACGTCATGAAACAGTTGAATTATAGACCGTCATGGCCGACAGGCGTTTTGGCTCGTATAGTGTAAAACATATTTAAAAACCAAAATATTGATGTAATCATGTCTCAAAAAATATGAAAAAGAATTTTTCAATCTAGTAGAACGATAATGAACTTCTCGTATATAAGACCATTTAAAAAAAAATGTCAACTAGCCTATTAATAAAAAATTTCAATTTTGTACAATTTGTACGTATACTTTGTGTCTAGTTAAAATCTTGTGCACGCCACTGCTATGACTATTTTTAACCGTCTTCAAAAAAATGAGAAGGTTCTTAATTGGAGTCTATGTTTTTACAAACGGATGCAGTGCGTAACAGCCCTAACTTGTTATTGTTACAAATTATAAATAGGTAAATGGCTTTTATGAAATTACCAAAGATAATAATCATACTTATTATTAAGAATTCAGTCAATAGCCACTCGAGTTATCAACAATCGATGGAAACGCCACATTAAATGGGTCCAATCTTTTCCCGGAAGATAACAGGATAATAACAGTACGCAAAATTGAAAACACCTAATTATTTAAACCCCCGTCGCAAAAAGAGGGGTGTTATAAGTTTGACGTGACTGTCTGTCTGTATGTCTGTCTGTGGCACCCAATTATATAATTTGGGGTCATTGGTGGCACCATAGCTTCCTAATGGTTTCAATTTAGTTTCTTTTGTATGTAAGGTGACTTATGTGCGAGTGTTCTTAGATATGTTTGATGAAAATCGGTTGAGCCGTTTGAAAGTTCTGGGGGTTGAAAGTGGGGAGGAATAACCGAATGTCTGCAAATATACTCGAGTGTGGTTTTAAATGAAAGCGCACCGAAATACAATGTTGACTTGATCGAGAGTGTAATTCATAATTATTTCATGATCTCTTTTCAAAATTTTAAATTTATTTTTATTTATTATTAGGAGTTCATAACCCTTTCAATAATTTTCAAATATAGAAAGTTATCGACGGCCTCCGTAGCGCAGTGGTACGCGAGTGGATTTACAAGATGGAAGTCCTGGGTTCGATCACCGGCTGGGCCGATTGAGATTTTCTGAATTGATCCAGGTCTGGCTTGTGGAAGGCTTCGGTTGTGACTAGTAACCACCCTACCGGCAAATACGTACCGCCAAGCGATTTAGCGTTCCGGTACGATGCCGTGTAGAAACCGAAAGGGGTGTGGATTTTCTTCCTCTTCCTAACAAGTTAACCTGCTTCCATCTTAGAATGCATTATCACTTACCATCAGGTGAGATTGTAGCAGTGGCGTATTGTGTAGCCCTATATGAAAAATAGTTAGGGGGCCCAAATGGACGGTGAAAATTTCTCACAAAAGACACAAAAATGCTCGCTTAATATATTTGGGCGCACGCTTAACCAGGGAAAAAAGAGATTGTGAATTACCTATATTTTACTAATTTTTGCTTTCACATTTAAGGGGCCCCTGTAGTCCGGGGGCCCCGTATCATTGATACGGCTGATACGGTAGCTACGCCCCTGGATTGTAGTCAAGGGTTAACTTGTAAAAAATAAAAAAAAATCCATTCTTCGCCACTGGTAACTTACCTAACATAGGGGCAGCAGTGAGCCATCCTTTATCGGCAGATGTCATTTTGAAGTCGCACGTCGCGGCGGGCAGCACGAACGACACTATCGTGATGCCGATGGCCGTGTTGGCGTAGATGAGGCCCGTGATAGCCAGGAGACAGAAATGGAAGCGGCCGAAACCTGGACAAAAGTAATAGATGAATTGGTTGAGCTTGGCACTGGTTTCGTTACCTGCCTTCGTTTCCTTAGGATTAGAAAAAACCCTACTTACAAACCGTTGGTTTATTTTATAAGTAAGTAAGTAAGTAGTGCTTACCGAAATTCCGTAAAGAATAGACATGAAATAAAAATTCACCGTCATAAAAATATGTATTAGGTATACCTATACAAGTTATAAAAATATTTTTACTTTCTATTATAATTATTTATTAACATTATTAAATTTTATTCTAAAGGACATTTCTTTTAATAGATAATTGCAAGAGTGAAAATTACTTGAGCCTTTACCGTCAATGGTTAAAATTATTAATTAGAAATCGTACTTTTCGCAATTTAAATTCGAACGCGGACGAAGGGCGTCCGCTAGTAATCTATCAAACTTACATATGTATCTAACTTACATATGCATTTTAATAACCGTTCAATCAATAACATTAATACACAGCCCTACTACTATGTCTAGAATCATGAAATGAGTATTAATTATCATCAGTAAATAGTTTTAATTTTTAGCCCCTTAGGATAATCTATACTTATCTACTTATAATAAATCTGTAGAGAGGTCAATTCTGTACATAAAATATACCTACTTCTAAAATGACTATCAGGGTGTGATTAGTGATCGATACTGATGCCAAAAATGCCATCAGTAAAATTATTGCCTGTCTGTCTGTTAGAGAAACAAAAACTCGACGGATTTTAACGAAACTTGGGACAATTATTCTTCATACTCCTGGACAGGTTATAGTATACTTTTTATCACCTACGATCAATAGGAGCAGAGCAGTTAAGGGAAATGATGGGAAAACGGGAGAACTTCTCTATTTATACAGCAATACTAATACTACTGCAAGGGCTGGATTAAAGAGGTCTACAGGCGGACGAAGTCGCGGGCGTCCGCTAGTAAAAAATAAAGGGACAAAAATATAGCACAAGGGAGGTTTTTCTAAATTGAACTCCTGAGATAAAGGGACTAAAAGCTTATAAGATTAATAGTGGACGAAATCGCGGCCGATTATTCAATATATACTTAAAGAATAGCAACTTACCGGTAGCTGAAATCGCAGCTTCGAAGTCCGCCCCATGTTCTAAGAAGTCTAAGCCTGCAACAACGAATTAAACCACATAAATATACGAACACAATCACATAATTACCCCCGTGTCCCCATTGTATAATACTTAACTGATAATACTGGCCTAATCGTGCGTGTTACAGTAATATGAACCTCCACAGTCATTTTGTATTACGATAATTGCATTACCACAAACAAAACATTAAAAAAAAAAAAACAATATTGGATAATGACTATTGAAATGCAATATTTTGTTTAATATTTATAATTGCGTATACGGTTCACCTAACCTCAAAATGGGAATGTAATGTCAAAGGCGGTACGTCAAAACATTTTACACAAACTACCCGCAATTTGTCATTAATGTATTTACATTGAATGCGTTTGGTTTTTCGTTTCACGCAGTATTTAATATGGGATTTTCAAACTGTGGTTTGACGTTATTTTAAATTTGCTCTGATATTTCATCAAACAATAAGTAGGTGATTATTATCACAAGATGGGAAAGAGTAGTTAAGGTTTTTTTTACTGTAAGTAATATTTTCCTACTGGTTTCTGAAAGGCATCCAGGAACGCTAAATTATTGCTTGGTACGTCTAGGGTTGCCAACATTTCTTAAGGAAAATAAAGTATTTCTCAGATTTTGCCATAAAAAATATAGAACGCTTAGAGAAAATTTAGTATTTTCGGCAGTGGCGTAGCGTGCCTTAGAATATCTCTATAAAATTGAATATAGATTATAGGCCCTGTATCGAAATTAGTTGGAGGGGCCCAATAGACAAGCGGCAAATCCCAAAAAAATTCTTCAGTTTTTGATTTACTTTACCTCTTACTCTTTCAACACAATATAAAAAAGCAATACTTAGTGTATTGCTTTTTTTTACTTTTGCAATTTCTGCAGTTTTTTTGTTATTTTTTCACGGGAAGCACCACCATATTTATGTAATATTGTAGATTACTTTTTACAATTTTTTTCTTCTACACGCAAGGGGCCCCTGAAGTCCGGGGGGCCCGTATCGTTGATACGGCTGACACGGCGGTAGCTACGCTCCTGATTTTCGGCAATAAGCGAAAAAACACGGTTGATTTTAGAAAAACTTTATTTACGCTTATTGCATTTTTAAAGAATTTTTGCCTTAAGTAAATAAGAGATATTTATTTTTAACCGACTTCCAAAAAGGAGGAGGTTGTATGTATGTTTTTTTTTCACGTTAAATGTTTCGAAAACCAAGAGCTTATTTTTTCAATCGTTAATTTTAAGTTCGGAATTCGATAAGAAAGACAAGTTCGGATTCGACGATAATGTTCATATGGTCTTAAAATAAAAGGTGTTTGTAAAATTTTGTAAAGTTGTTGTAAAAATAGTATTTTTGTGTAGGTAATTTCGTCAACAGTATATTATAGTACGATTGGTAACCCTAGGTACGTCGTGCCAGTAGGGTAGTAAAAATGCTGAAGCCCACCAGGCCAGAGCCGGATTTACCATAGACGCCGAAAAAGCTCAAGCCTATGGCGGTAAAATTAGGAGGGCAGCAAAATTGACCTGACCTGACCTCATTAAATAATATGAAATCCTAAATCGACCAGTGCTGGTAGGACTAGACTCGGTCCTGAAACTCTCTGTTTTAAAACAAGAAATATATTAACAATTCCAGAAAGATCGCCAAGGGCAATAAGTAAAAATTCTAAAGATAAGTCTTTGTCAAATATAATGTACACAAAACACAAAACGCCGTATTCGTATTATTACGTATTTATATCAACTTTGCTTCTGCTATCGAAGTTTGTCAAGTGTACTTGGAATATGAAGATCGTCGTTATCAATCGTCTGTTTTGAACTCTGATAAAGTAGTGTGCGTTTAGGAACGGAATTGTTCATGAGATTTTGAAATTATATGACTTGACGTTTTATTGCTGATAATATTTTGTTATTTATCTCATACTTGCACAAGTGAAAATGTAAGTAGGTATGGTAAATTCAACGTAACTAGTATTTGTATGATTCATTCTCTTTCAACTGGCGACTTCAAAAAAGAAGGTTCTCAATTCGATGCGTATGTTTTTTTCATTTCTTACCAATTTAAAAAAATATTTTTTTGTTTGAATGAGTATATTTTTAGATTGGTCCCATTACATTTTCATGAAAATCGGTTCAATAATTTTGTGTTAAAATCAAAATAACTGAAATACGTCATTGAAGTCGGTTCCTTTTTTATGAAAAAAAGAATATTGCTGTATCGGGTTTGATGTGGCCTAGCGATTTTATGTACCACAATACCTACATGCTATGTTATGTTTTCATTAAAGAAAAGTCGTATTATAGAGGCTATCTAAAACAGAAAGATTTGAAAAATTCTTTCTGTTTTAGATAGCCCATTTATCGAGAAAGGCTATAGGCTATATATTATCCCTGTATTCCTACGGGAACGGGAACTATGTGGGTAAAACCACGCGGCGTCAGCTATTTTAAAATATTCTTGTAAAATAGCGATAAACAAAAAACTCTCTGACTGTTGAGTTTTATTGTAAACCAAGCTTAGATAATATTGACATGTGTCAATCTGTCTTCTTCTTTTAGCTTAGTTAGTCTTTACTTACTTCAGTTTGATAGTAGACAGAAGGTATTGACAGATAGTTTGACAGTCTTCCTTTAGTTTAGTTAATCCTCACTTTAGTTTGACAGTAGACTTCCAGCAGAAGATTGACGATATCGTTCCCTATGTTTCAATGTTGTTAGTTTTACATGTAGTAGCCACAAATTCGGATAAATAAATTACACGTAATAACAATAGTAGCAAATTGTAATTCGCTAATTACGCATGTATAATTGTGATCTACATAATAACAAAGTTGAGTGTATAGCACAGAAGAAAATGTATTAGCAGAAATTCGTCTTCCTTTTATAATCATTGCAAACAATGGTTAAGCTATCAACTAGTCATTTACCTCGGTAGGTGTGTCTTCCATTGACGTTCATTCCTTGTAGGTGGGTCTGCGACGTGAGTGACGTACATTCAATAGTTCCCATTGGTCCCGTGGTCATATAATTTAGTTATAGATAATGAGGTCCAGGGTTCACGTCCCTTACAATATAAATGACTAGCGGACGCCGCGCGGTTTCACCCGCGTGGTTCTCGTTCCCGTAGGAATACGGGGATAAAATATAGCCTATAGCCTTCCTTGATAAATGTGCTATCTAACACTGAAAGAATTTTTCAAATCGGACCAGTAGTTCCCGAGATTAGCGCGTTCAATCAAACAAACAAACAAACAAACTCTTCAGCTTTATAATATTAGTATAGATTGGAAAATTTCTTTTTAGAAATTCCTTATAACTACCTATTGATGGTGTTAGTAGGTACACCCCTATGCCCAGTGGCGTGCACTTCATACATGCAAAAATGCACTACCTACCCTGAGGACTCAATACAAACCGAGGTTTGACCAGAGGATATATAGTTTGACAAGGAACTTTCCAGTTTTTACTCAGAGTGCATACCCTAGTTAAAAGCCTTGTGCACGCCACTGCCTGTGCCTCATTGAGCACGCAAATCCGTCCGTCCCGCACCTCATCTCTTTGCGGTCGTGACAGTCTCCTGCTTCATTTTGTCTATCTCAGCATGAGATTGGTCGCTATGAGGATACCTCAGAATACAGAAAACCACCAGAAGGAATGATAGCGCAAAGAAGTGAAGCCATTTAAACTACACATTTTACGATTACTCACTCTGTGTTTGTCGTGTTGTTTGACGTGCTATACAGGTGACAAATTTAATTAAATTAAGCCGTCTTGTGCTATTCCTTCGTGTAAAAATGCCGTTGGTAAAAAAAAGAAACTGAATAGGATCACATTTCACGTGTAAGTAGCACAAATAAATATTCTTATGTTAAAATAATGAATAATTTTTACGTGAATTTAGTTGTCATAGAAACCGATGACTTCATTTCAAGTGTTGCCAATGAAATTGTTTTGATTTTCCCTACTTTTAATTTCAATTCAAGGATTTATTATTTATGTAAAATATTAATCAACTAAATAGGTAGGCATAGGTTCCGGCAATTAAGTTGAAATAAAATTGTGGTAATCAGCGCAGATAAAGAAAGTGTAAAATAATCTTAAAGCTTTAAAATTTTACAAATAACAATGGCGTGCTATATTATAATAAGTTCGTTCGTTCTTGTCTGTTTGTGTGTTTGTTTGCACATTTGTTTGTTTTCGTGTGCTTGTTTGGTCTTTTGTTTGTTTGTGTACCTACTTGTTTGCTTGTTTGTTTGAGCAAGAGGATTAAATAAAATATTTTTATCTTCAAAACACATTCTTAAAAGATATTAAATCAATTCAATGGCCTTATTTATACTTGAATTTTAAGAGACATAAAAATTAGAGAAATAAGACGAGATAATAATAACTGTGCACACGATTGAAATACATATTTATAATAATAATATAATATAATTATATGGAATATATAAAATTATTATTGTAAATATGTATTTCTTTAGTTTGTTAGTTGATAAGTTTTATAATAACCGTCTTATTATATCTATTATTTATTTGTCCTTGTCTTAAATTTTTTAGAGTTCATTTTCTTGCTGACTCTTAGCAATCACTAGAAAACTGGTCCCACTGTTTTTATTATTTACCATACAAGTTAACATTTAATGTGATGAACTGTACACTTATTGTTTTCCTTATAACATTATAAATTTTTACCACAAAATAGGGAAAAATTTAACAGCCTCATGTACTAGCAACATTACGCGGGTGAGAATTGCGACGAGTGCAGGCTGTTGTGTACAATTTTTGGACACACTTCGCACTATAGAATGACATCTAAACGTGGCTTCTGGTGGTTTTCTGTATTCTGAGGAGGATACTATTACATGTATAAAGGGACTGACTACCCGCGCTGACCTTTATAGGCTTATAGCCAGTATTCTATTAAATTTAAAAGCTATCAACCTGCATGAAATATCTTTAACAACTTTAATATGTTGTCGAATTATTTCAATATGTACGTCTAAACTCTATTCCGATTAATAATACCCCGTATTATATACTATTAGCTTATTCTAACCTTGCCAGGCCCCTACAAGGTAGATTAGATACACCACGCTGTCCCGATCCTCCTGTGACGCCGCTGAGGTCTCATTAAGGAGTCTACGGCACTTACAGAATGCTGGTTAACGGGCTTGAGCTAAGAAGATTTGGGTGAAATTAAGCACAGAGTACCTACAGAAATATGAGTAGATATTGGATAGAGATGAGATAATGGTCAAGTATATAGGCTAATGTTTATCTCAATATTCCTACAGACAAGTTCTTAGGCGGGTGAAATTGTAACACAGCCTGCTATTCAGTGTGCGTTATCAAACGAGTCCTCGGCACATTAATAATTTCCCTTTGTCTATCTATTGACATTCATTGCTTCACGTGTCAATTGATAACGCCTTTACTATAGTCCTACTAATATTATAAACGCGAAAGTTTGTATGGATGTTTGGATGATTGTTACTCTTTAACGCCGCTACTACTGAAGCGATTTGGCTAAAATTTGGAATGGAAATGGGTTTATCCCGAAAAAATCCAAAGTTTCCCGAGATTTGCGAAAACTGATGATTTTAATGATATGAATGTTTGTTACCTTTTCAAGCTTCCACTATTTAACCGAATTAGCTGAAATTTGGTATTGAGATATATTATAGCATGGATTAACACGTAGGCTACTTTCTATCCCGAAAAAAATCCATGGTTCCCGAGGGATTTGTGAAAAACTAAATTCCACGCGGACGAAGTCGTGGGCGTCCGCTAGTATTAAATAAATCAAAAACCCAAGCCAGAAGTACTTAAACAGCTCAACTCAATTTGATTTTCTATATTCACAGTACTCTCAATAAATGTTAAAAAAATATTTTAGTAAGGCTTCATGTTGTAGTGCTAAATAAACCTGCACTCGGCGTTATCTTATCATATTACACTAGTAGCATTATTTGCTGGGACTCATGATTAATCAATTTTATGAAGCGAGATGAAGGGTTTTACCGTCGTAAATATATTGCTCGGTGACATATCTAAACATTGGCGCCTGTTATCAGTGTGCGTATGGCTTTATGGCGGCAAATAACTGTGACAGTGACACGGTCATTTGACGGCATTGTAAGTGCGCCAAGGATTCGTTTTCGAAACTGGTTTTGATAAATATTTTTTTATTTTTTTATATATACCGTTATAGGACGAGATCCGGCATCAGGAATATATACCCTCATCTGCTATTTATTTGGATCAAAAATAAATGATGGAAAATATTAACATTGACACATTGCAAATAATGATATTGCGCCCGATGAGCATTGAAAGATTAATAATCTTTTATTCAATTTATTATCTACTTCCCTCTTTGCTAAATTAATAAAAATCGTACATTTTTAGTACTTAATTAGACAAGACTTATTGCCGCTCTCAAAACTCATTGATCTATTTGCGCTCTTTTTTCAATAGCTGTATTTGGGGAGAAAATTCTTAACTATCTAGAAAGTTGGATGAGCTTATCATTAAATATCACCATTTTCCATCAAAAATGATGACAGTGGATTATTATTTTTTAATCGCCCACGGCAAAGTGAAAATGTTGTATAAGATATTTTTATGAAAGAAAAGACAAGTGGTTGACTTCAGTCAGGCCTGATGGAAAGCAGTAGTGAATAATATTATGTAGATATTACAAACATATTAATTGTTTTATTCAATCAATAAATATTTATTTTCTAACATTTCTGGATATGTAAAAATCATGTTACTGACCTATTTCAATGCTAAGTACATTGGACTTATAATATCGACGTAATAATAAATGATTAATTGCTATCTATTGTTTTAAATCTCTTGCATAGTCTAAATGGAATAAGGCACTTAACTTAATGAAATACTATAATGTTCTCTTGTCATAGTGAGACTTAACAAATAAATGAACTCTCTTTTCATACTCTAATTACTTCATTTGTTATATTAATTGTTAATTAAATAAATAATTAGTGTTATTGTGTTTCACAAATCGTCACAATATGAGCGTCACTTTGAAATTTAAAAACCGTGACATTCTGATTTACTGGTTCTCAGAAAAATACAACTTTTGAGAAAACAACTTTGTTTAACTAAGAAAGATAATAAATGATTCCTATTACAATTTCCTGGTAAGTGGTTTTGTATTCAAGTATTGTAATTTTGGCAATACGCAAACATAATTGCCAAAATTACAATATGGATACCCACATCAGTTTTCCACAAAATCTATCGGTATCTATTATGTGAAAATCTCACCCCCATCGGGTTTCCGCTCATTTTGGGGTACGAAAAACCATATAAACTCATGCCTATGACCCCTTGAAGCTGTGGAAAATCAAACTTATTACTATTTTATTTTGGCAAAAAAAGTCATTACAAAAATGTAATATTCTAATTTAAAAAAATATACAATCATAATAGACAATACATTGACGTAAAAGTAAGTTCTAACGAAAAAAAAGATTCTCCTATTTCCTTACTTTTTAATTTGTTTTGGCACCACTAATTCCACTTATTATCACTATGTAACGAGTAATATAAATAAATTAAAATTACATTCAATAATATAGTCAGCGTTGCATTTAATAAAACAGCAAAGTCTCATAATATCTTTGAAGATATATTTCGTGCATTCAATATTGTTCAAAGGAATAAACCGCTACTTAAAGGAAAATTTTTTGTACTTAGTCTAAACAAATATTAGACAGAGGTAAGCTTTGATTTTTTGTTTGTTTCTTTGTAACGAATACTCTCCGAAACTACTTGATTGTCAATACAGTAAAAGTGTACAAAACAGCCAATAAAAACACCTCGGATTGAATTCATATCTGGTGTAAGCTGTCAATGTCATGTAATATTGTCAAATGTCAATAAGACACAAGTTAAAATTAAACATTAAATCGAAGACAGAGAACCATTAAACAAAAAAATCCTTAAATTGCTTTAAAAACGCCGTTAACGAACGCTACTACGCAAAGATCACTGACAAGCTACCAGTGAATTACTAGCATGTTGCCATGATAAAAATTCTTAATTAATGTTGTCAGCTAATGAATAAAATACATTCTATTTAATTAATTTTAAAAAAATGCGGGATCCAAAGTTTTTTTTTATTTTGGGTATAAAAATAATTTGTTCTGCTTAGTTGACACTCGGAATAAAGGCTCAGCCTCCATACAAAATTGGAACATGTCCTTTATCAATAGCTATGTCGTATGATGATGCGTGCGCGTTTTAATTGTGCGATGATTCAGATTACAATGACAAATAGTACAAGATCCGGCATAAGAATATATAACTTCATCTGTTAGTTATTTGGGATAAGAAATAAAACATCACGACATCGTATAACGTGATGTTTGGAAGTCCCTACAAAAGGCCTATGTGCTGCAGTGGACGTCCATCGGCTGATATGATGATGATGAAGAAATAAATGATAGAAAATATTCACATTAACACTAAAATTGCGCCTGGTGAGTACTTCCCTCTTTACTTGATTAATAAAAATCTTAACTAGTTTAAAGAATATACCAACAGAATCGAAAAGGTAAAGGTTGTCAGCTTTCACACTGCAACTGTGGGGTTCCAGATATAGGTAATAAATAAATAAATTATTATATTACTTGCATATTTTAAGAAAACTTAATAACAACATTTGAAATGTATATGTAAGTATATGTAAGTATATGGAATAAATGTCTTATTTTGCCAGATATTAATGATGACAATTAATTAATGTTATACACATAGCCTCATCACTTATTTAGTCGTCTTTATGAAATGAAAGCTTATTTTATGTTTTATTTTACTGTATTAAATTTCCTTTGACCTAGTTCATGGTTTCCTAGATTTTGCATGTAAAATGTGTCTGGCCGTAATTTAACTAGGCAACCTATTTGCAATATTATATACCTTTTATTTCATAACCTACTGTATAAATGCGAAATTTTATTATATTCTATTTCTTATAAATGCGAATGTTTGTATGGATCTTTGTTTGGATGTTTGTTACTCTTTAACGCCGTAACTACTGCATCGATGAAATTTAAAACTAAGATAGATAATACCGCTAGTTACTAATAAATAAAAGATGAGAGTATATATTTCTAATACCGGATCTTAGACTAAAAGTAACAAGTACTGTCGTAGAATGAGAGCATGTAACAGCCATACATACCTCATTTTATTAAGGCTGAATGTTTATCGGCAATTATTGTGTTTAGACCGAGACGTCCCTAACTACAAAAAAAAAACATATTTTGCACTTGACAGTTTTGATCTTGGGTATCCGCTGGTAACACTCGTCTGCAGCATCGAAAAACTCGTGGATATTTTGTTCAAATTTACATAGTACTTATTGAAAATCAAGTTATTATATAGTCATAATAATAGTCATTAATGAGAAGAAGAGAAGAATCGACCAATCGAGCGAGCACAAGGCATAGATATTTTTGAGCTAGCTTTTGCAGTTGTTTAATCTATTGTGAATTATAGCAGTTACCTACACGCTTAGAGAGTTATATGAGGCGTTCACATTAGGATTCAATGCTTTTTATTTCCAATTAGCAGACATCCCGCGGTTTCACCCGCGTAATTCCAGTTCCCGTGGTAATGCGGGGATAAAATATAGCCTATGTCCCTCGGTGAAGATGAAGCTTTATGTAAAATTTTCAATATGGGTTCATTAGATCCAGAGATGACCCAATACAAACTCACAAGCAAGCCTTACCACTTTTTAGTACCTATAGAATTAAAAGGTTATAGCGCTTGTCACAGTCCCCTTTTATATACCGCCCGGGGTTAAGCCCCTCCTGGCTACGCCACTGTTTCAAGGAGTAAACTCCAAAAAAATTGTATAGTTTTAGTTTGCAAACCTTACCTTGTCCGTACTGTCGTATGTAAATCGAATCTTTAGTAAAATCTGGAACATTGTCAGTCGCGGTGAGCGACAGGCGTATAGTTACAATCTAATGTGACAATTGATTTTTCCGCACTCATTGTGTGTGTGTGCCTGTGCGCGGAAAAACTTGGCTGAACTTGACATTACGGCGTACATTCATACAATTGTGCAATTATGGTAATGATATACGAAATAAGCACACTGAATAATCGGTCGGTAAACTCGCTCTGCGTTTATTTTCCAATATGAATACATTTATCAATAGCCTAAGCTGTGTGTGATGAACCTAGGTATCTACATCTATATATAACTTCAAAAGGAAAAGAAATAGAAAGAAGCCTGCCACCGCCAGACATTCTTTATTGCAGGGATGTTATGGATATGAAATTTCGGATACGGATTGGATATGGATATATGATTATTATACCGGATATGGATATGGATACGGATACGGATGTGAAATTATTTCGGATTATCCGGTAGTTTCGGATATTAAACCTTTAATGAACAAACATTATGTTTGTGTATCGGCTGCTCCCGGCCGATCAAAACAACTTTTTTTAATTTAAATTACGCTCCGCCCCAATCCGATATTATCCGGAACGTTTATTTCGGATTCGGTTACGGTTACGGATATTTTTTTTATATCGGGTTTCCGATAGTTTCAGTTACGGCTACGGAGCTCCCTAATATCCCAGCTTTATTGTATGAAGGCGGAAAGTTTGTCCATGCTACTATGTGTTATTACTACGGTAGCCAATGATGGAGTTTGGATCGTGGTGGCTTTGCAGAGCACATTTTGAGGGTCCAGATCCTCAATTATCCAAGTAGGTATAAGACGTATTTTTTATATTTTCTACGAGATGTCATTCGGAATCTTGTCTCTTGTCGCCAGACCTTTAGCTTCGTGGCAATATTTTGCTAGATACTCCCTCACATTACAAAGCTACGATCGGATTTAAGGTAGACTTCCGTTCTTGGCGACCGCAACGATTGGGACCCGGGACCCGATCGCAGGTCGTAGTCGCGCGTCGCGGTCGTGCGTCGCGGTCGCCAAGAATGCTACCTTTAGCGTTACCTGCTTCCGCGCATGACGCTCCAGGCATAACGTACGGACGTATGCTCTCTCCCAATGGATATACAATTTAAGGATGGAGTCTGAAAGTGGTGCCAGCGACTAAAAATTTTCGGAGTAAAAATTTGCGGTTAGCTCGAAACGGACATGTAGTGCGGATGTCAGTGTGCTAAAGTTTATATCTATACGGTGTTTTTCGAAGGTTTGTGGCAAAACTGAGTCACTGACTATTGGGATATCATTTTCAATTTATTATGCCGAGGATAATATTAAAAAAAAAAATTGTGTAAAAAATACTTGGATAGTTGAGGGTCCGAGGAAGTAAGTCTGACTATCGCAGCCTATAAGTCCATTACTGTTTACCTTTTCATCATATTGGCAAGAAAGGGTTATGTTTTTCGAATATATTCATGTGTCTCATGTCCACGGGTAACAGCAGCGAGGAGCATAAACAGTCTGATTCCTAGCAGCTTACCTTTTAAAAATCCATACATACTCGTACTATTTATAATTATAATTTATTTTATTCGCCCGAAACTACATTAATATATTCACATTAATATTATTACATTGATATTACCTGATACCTTCATTAATTGATTATTATTTACTTGTGCGTTGCATTACGTAATGAATACCCTTGGACGCGTACCCTAATATAAGTACTAAACGGCTTGCCGCTTCGTTCCTAATATGTACCACGAAGTTCTGGAATCCCCTTCCTGTTTCCGTTTACTCTACCACCTATAATGTCTATATCTGCAAGACAAGAGTGTATAGGAATCTTCTAGACTAGCTACGACTTCGCTTACCAGCACGCAAAAGTACTTTTTCACTCTTTACTTGGGTATATTAAAATACTAATATAGACTTTTCAAAATCTTAGCGTTTTACAAATGAGAAACACCCCTAATGACATCGGCTACTTAAGAGGTATATTATGTACGTGCCAACAATTATTTTCTAATACGAAGGCTGTATTCGTGAGTATAAAAAAATTATGAGTTAGCCGTTGATTGTAATGTTAAGATGATAGCGTGGTACCTTAATGTAAATACTTAAAGGAGACCTAAACCTTAATGTAACACTTGTTAGTGTATAATAATCTACTGGTTTATACTGGTTTATTTTGGCTGGTGGGAGGCTTCAGCCGTGGCCAGTTACAACCCTACCGGCATAGTTACCACCAAGCGATTTAGCGTTCCAGTACGATGTCGTGTAGAAACCGAAATGGGTGTGGATTTTAACAAGATAACACGCTTCCATCTTAGTTTGCATCATCACCATCAGATGAGATTGCAGTCAATGTAAAGAATAAAGAAAGAAAGAATACGCAGTATCTTCTCGAAATCTCTAGATGATATTTCTGACGTAAAGGAGACAACAAACAAAGGCCGATGCCTACAATAAGATCTAAACCACGAGCCAATACAAAAAAAAACTAATTGACCCCAGCAGGATATATTTATGAATGAAGGCATTAGACTAACTGTACGTCAGAAAAGTCAAAAGAAAATAAATCGTCTGCTTTTTCAATTTCATGAGAAAATATATTCAGATTTTTAAATAACTGATTTCATTTTTTTTCAATTTATTATAGAGCTTGCTGAGTCTGCTAGTGGTTTAAAAAACATTTTATAATAACGTAAAGTGATATTTCGAATTTATCGTCAAAAACAACAAATGAATTCCGTTAAATTGATATTATTAACGAAAGTACGTATTGTGCACTCAAACAAATTAATTAAAATGCATCCTCAATTCATTATCTTTTTGAAGACTTATGAATACGATACAGTAGTTTATTATGTGTTCGTACTTACATACGTCTATAACTGTGTCTATACAGTTAAAAAGGGCAAATGTTGTCTCTGGTGTAGTTATGTAAAAATAATTAACTTGTTCGTATAAAATAATAATGATAATTTTGCCGACGTTTTTTGCAATGCATCACCATCTAATGTAGACGTTAGATAACTATACAAAATTAGTATAATTTCGTTTTAGAGCTAACAAAACGAAAAAAAAATTAATCGGTCAAACCGACATCAATTAGAATTATTTTATGTACCTAATTATATGTATTAATAGTGTAATTAATTAAATTAAAAGTGTTAATCTACTTAACACTTGAGCTCATTGCCGGCAAAACCGGAAGGCAGGTGTTTCGTTCCGGATACTGAGAAGACAGCACCAACAAGTTTAAATATTATTTTTCCAACTTAACTTTTCCAATTTTGGATTTGCCTATAAGCTATTTGAGCAATTACATAGAGCATCTCGTCTATACCAGACACGGGCGAAAAAAAAGCGAGCGTTTTTTGAAATAATTATTTGTAGTTCACTTCACAATAAACCTATAGGGGAAGATTTTATATTTATAGAACTTATGGCATCGAGTACCTCTAATCCGACACTGACTGTTTACATAGCGCATGTAAACTAAATTTTTATTATATTTAACACCATTTAATACATATGATATGATACTTTTTAATACTAGTACAAACGCTTTATTCGTAATTACTTTAGTAATTAACAGAATTAGGAGTACCTACCTACTTTGGATACATGATTTATTTAGTTTAATTCTTCATAGGCCTTTTTAATGAACTGTAAATTATCACTATGCATAAAGGCTCTTAATAAGCCATTTAATTCAATTATAAATTTTAAAAACTTACCCATTTTTGAAAATGTATCACTTCACTAATAATATAATTCAACGTCCGAGATCAATCACGATTATAATCGCCTATCGGTGGCTCATCGTCTCTCTGGCTACTATAGCGATGCGCGGGCGCTGTGACCAAGGATGCCGCGTTACGCGCGCAAAGGCTTCTATGCGAATGTCGCCTGGCTGCCGGCACCTACCGAAGATTCCTTCCATGCTGATAACGATAAGGTCGATCGCTCATCTCGCTGTTATCTAAGCGGTGACCACGATCAATCTCGTGTGACTACTTCTAGGCCGTTGCTTACTACGCGTACGGTTACGTAGTAGGTTCTTAAAGGTTACGCACCTCGAAAGGAGAAACGGAAACTTTATTGAATCAGTTTCTTGTCCGTCGTCGTTTCTTTCAAGATCCATTATCTCCAGAACGCGTCAAGGAATCAAGTTAAGTCTACTGTCTCACGAAAATGTGGGAAAATCAAACTTTTAGAGCATAAGTACCTTTTCTGAGTAAGTGACATGAAAACGTATATTTAGACACTTTTAACAAAATCATTTGGTGTTAAAGATTGTAAATTGCCGTCATAAACAACAAATAAAGGGAAAAATTTGTATACATTTGTAATTAAATCACAATAAACAGGGTCTACATATTATATTACGCAAGGAACGTTGGTCCAAATTTTGTATTGAGTTAACCGTAATAAGTGGTAAGATACCCACTCTTAAAAGGGTTTCATTGGCACAAGCTTAGACAGATTTTTAACTATTTTGTGATGTTTGATTACATCGTTTTTGAATGATGACGAAGAAAGGTTTGTATGGAACCCTCGGTGGGCAAGTCCGACTCGCTTTTGTCCGATTTTCATTTAACTCTTGCCGCAAAATTTTGGAACCTCGATAGCTCCACGATTAAGGACAAAACCCATCACCGAAAGGTCATGGATTTGAAACAGATTTGGCATGGATTAGAATGGGAACGTTGAATACTGTGAATCCCTACCCAAGCTGAATATTGGAGCGTATATAAGAAATAATAGATTTTTTTTATATTTTCAAAGAAACATGCTGTTACCTAATTTAATTCTAAATTGATTTCTTGAAAGAATTCGAAGATATCACCATCAACGTTTTAAATCAATATTTGTATCGGGACATTCTCTATTCTGGTACAATTTTGATCCAATAGTAGAAGATATGTATTTACAGATGGGTGAGGGTCGTTTCTAATATATCGTCTATCTTAGACAATTAGAAACGACCTTCACCCATCTGTTTAATGGATGTCAAAATTAGGATGTTAGGTATATAGTATGTTGCGAGTAGGTTGCCTCAAAAACTCCTGGCCAAACTGTCATTAATAATAGTTAATAATGGTTAATAGGCCACAAAATTAATTCATGGTAGCAACCCGAAGTTGGGAAGTTGGTGGTGTCACACCCGTGCCTTGGAGAGCACGTTAAGTCATCGATCTCGGTAATTATCATTAAAACCTAGTAGTGAACACAAAATCAAACATTATTTCTCCCGAAAACCCCAGAGTGATAGCGTGAAGCTCAAAATCCTATATTTCATAGAAAACCATGAGCCATGGCCGTTCTTTAATGACCTTATCAAGGTCATTAATGAATCAAGGTCAATGTTCATCCAAGTATATCTAACACTAACCGTCCGACCGCGGGGTTACTCGCGTAGTTCCCGTTCCCGTGAGGATACAGGGATAAATTATGGCCTATGACAATCAAAAATAATGTGGCTTTCTAGCAGTAAAAGAATTTTCAAAATCGCTTCAGTAGATAGAGAGATTACACACAACAAACTTGACCTCTATGAAATATTTTAACATTGAAAATGTGAAGGCTCGTCAACAAGAAATGTTCGAAAGTGTAATCCATACGTTAAATTATAAGTTCGAGTAGGTAATAAACCTACGCAAGTTTGTAGATTTCTAATTAGTACACCAATAGAACAGTTTAATTAAACAGGGCCTGTAGCCACGTGGCACGTCGATTCTCTTTCTACAAACGCTAACGCTTCGAAAGGAAATAGTCCATTTCAGGTCCGCTCTTGTACCCCGTATCAAATTAATTAAAAAATAAAATTAAAAAATACAAGGATTTTATTAAAATTTTAATAAGTGAATAAATCTAACTAAATAAAAAGAAATAAATTAAATTAAAACCCAAGTTTCTGTGTTATATCAAGATGGCGCCATAGAGGAAATTGACAGCAAACGTCAAATCGACTAATGCATTGAAAACGTCATCAATCCGCCATTATTACCCTTATTAGTGTTGCATTTCTTGGGAGAGAATGAATATTAATTCGAAAGAATTAGAGTAAATTCGTAGATTTGTATAATCAAAAATAGTTTAAGGAAGGGTACAATGATTGATCCTGGGCTCCATACAATTTTGGACCATCTCCTTTAATTAAAACATGTAGGTATAAGAATGACATTCACTGTCGACTGGCGACGCGATGAAGTTGTCGATCGTATCTGTCATTCCCCTACATTTTGTTAGTTTTCGAAGCGCTAGTGTTTGTAGAAAGAGAATCGACTGCCACATGGCTAAGGCCCCTGGTCTATATTGGCGTACCCATGTTATTTATTGAACTCAATTCACAAAATAGATGTAGATTTAGTGTATGACCATCATCATATTTTATCAGCCCAATACAGGTCTAGGCAGGTGGGACACCTTATAGAAAATGGGTTATGGAGTTTAAGCCTATCACATTTCTCTAATACAGGTCGTCGGGAACAAAGTGATAATGTTCAATTAATTAATTACCACTATCAAATTATAATTATAATGAACAGGACCGACTGCTTCTGCTGTCCAAGGTACTGTAGTTCCCAACTCGCACGCTCGCTCTGAGAACTTTAACTCTTAAATTCCGTATCTTAAATAGCCCAACGCATTATTCGACCGAACCCAGGACCTTGTGATTCGAAACCACATATTAGCGTATGTGGTTTCGAATCACGAGGTCCACTGGTAGGTAAAAGCAACCGAAGAAGCAGTTTAAAGTAGTAAATAATAGAGATAAAGTACCTACCTAATTAATAGACAGTATAATAATCTGAATTATGATACTGTCTACTAATTACTTTACATATTAAGTATTACGTCATAATGTGTAAACGAAAATACATGACGCATGATGCACTTTACAATTTGAGCTATTTTATAATGAAATCTACGCTGTACTCGTATATACTTATGAGTATATTAGTAACTATGAGTGTTATTTATTGCACAACACAGGTGAACTCTCTATTCTCTGAAGTACTCAAGCACTGGAAAACACCCATGTTTATCAGACAAATATTTTCGACATGTGGAAATCGAACGCTCAGCCGTGGATGCAGAAAGCAGCACGACTAATTCTCTAATGATGATTTGTACAACTCGCAAGTGCGAATTTCGAACTCACCGCTATATTTCTCATTCCCATATATCATGTTAGACAGAGAGAGATTGAATTCAAAAGTCGCACAAGCGTTAATAAAAAACATACAACCGACATAACATCATAATATTATTATGCCTACCTGATGGTCAATTTAAGACGATGCTAAGCCCTGTCGTATTAAATTAAGCCGTTTCTAAAAGAACCACATTTCAATATTCATGGCTTGAATTAATACATCATCGGATTAGCACTGTCTTCAAACAAAGAGGGCCCAATATACTACCCTGAGGTACTCTATAATCATTGTTTACGTACTCTGATTCATAAACTCTTGCGTTTTCTCCTAATTGCTTTTGTATAACAGTTTTTTGTTTTCTGCCACTGAGGTATGACATTTCCACGTAGCCCATAATATTCGAGTTTATTTAATAATTTCTCATGATAAACTAAATCGAAAGCCTTAGACATATCCAGAAAAAGAACAGTTGTTGATTTTCCTTTATCTACTGATTCTAATATTATCTTAACTAGTTCAAACATAGCGGTTGTAGTAGATCTATTTTTTCTGAATCCGTGTTGAGAGCTATTAAAAAGATTGTCCCATATTCGGCTTTCGAGATTTAAGTACACTTGTAAGTAGCTCCGCTACGCGTCAATCCATTCGCACATAGTTTAGCTCCATAAGAAAGAAAGAGATAGCATGTTCCCCACTTTCTTACAGGCGTCCGGTATAGCTGTCATTCGTTTTCGTGCGCGCGCGACTATCGCATGTAGTTGAAATTAAATAAATTTCTCGTGTTTTTTTTCTGGTTATTACTTCACTTATTTTATCAAACAAAGAATACGGATAAAAGTAGAAAGGCTGTGTAAGAAAATATGAAGAAAAATTAGGACGCCAGTGTTATGAATTCATTACAATTCATAATGCGAGGGTATGTAACAAAACCTTTGAAAATTTATTCTTCTTTATTAGTGTCGGCTGCATAATAATTTCATCTCTGATCTAATACGTGATATTAGACCGTAGAAAACAAGCTTCGAGTGTTATGAATTCATTACAGTTCATACAGCGAGGGTATGTAACAAAACCTTTGAAAATGGGTTTGATCCCCGGTGTCAATAACCAAGCCAATAAATCTACCGGCAGTACTAAAAAATATATGCGACGCGAGTAAGCTTATTGAGGGCTTGCATTTCTTGGAGACAGAGACTACGAGGTCTCTTCTCACGCCGATGCTAATATGATGATAGATAAGTCTATTATTGAACCCTTTAAGATCAGGAAGCGAGACAATCTTGTATTTGAGGACGATTTAAATGAATTTCTATATACGTCTCGGGGCATTCAAAAGATGGGAAACTCATTCACTCATCGGTATCGCCAAGCGATTTAAACCCCAGGCCCTCCCTGCCGCGTACATTCCGGCTACCGCGGCGGTTGTCAACCGCCACCGGTGTCTGACGACGTTCCAACCGCAGACTGCTTGCGGGCACAGAACACCAACGCCACCGCCATCGACGTCTCAACGTCAGAAGCAGGCGAGGTCGGCGGAGTCGAAGCAATAAATTCACAGGTACACTCTGGTTGATTAAAACATTTCACTAAGGCTTGCTAGATTACTGATCATAAATCTGTTCTGGATAACATTTCTGGATATAAAATTCCATTTATTAGGGTGCCTGTTCAGGACCCAACATTTACCGACTACCCGAAGATTTCTCCTTCTAAAGGTGACTTGTCTTTCATCGATTCTGGAATAGCGCGTTTGATTAATTAACAAGCTATTCATAGATGGAACCGAGTGAGTGAGGGGCTATCTTCAATCAAATCTATCTTCAAATATTTTTATGATCCCTAAAAGTAATGGTGAAAACGTCTTACTTTGAATCTAAAAAAGCTTAATAAGTTCGTGCAGGTGGTGCATAAGTCACTTAACAATTGAAGATGAATGGCAATAAAATTAATGACCAAAAATTGGTCTATGGAAATTGTTATATGGTGAACTTCGATCTCAAGGAAGCGTAGTTTTTGGTGCAAATCCATAGAAATCATAGAAAGTAATTAAGATTTTATTTTGAAGGTATTCTTTACGAACTCTTAGTACCTATACCTTTCGGTTTATGCACCCCATGCTTTTGCTAATCTTATGAAACCGGTTTTATCTTGCTTACTTTCTCAGAGATTTAAGTCGGTGTTCTATTTAGATGATAGTTGCTACATTAGCAACAACTACGAAGATGGTATTAAAAAAGCAAAAAATAATATAAAATTGCTATCTACTCGCCGATTTGTAATCAAGTATAAGAAAAGTAATTTTGTTCCAAGTAAGGCCCGTCAAATCATAGGATTTGTCATTAATTCTGCAAATATGACTTTGAAATTACCGTGTAAAAAACCATATTCACGCTCTACCGCAATGTTAAATACAATAGAGCTTCCAGTTCGTAGCTTTGCTCGATATTCAGGTACCCTCACTGCAGCCTGGAAGGATCTATTGACAGTAAACCCAATCAAACCTAGCAACTTTAATCTTGAAATTCTTAGTGACGCTTCTTATAAGCCTGGGGTTCTGCCTGCAAATAATAGGCGGTTCTTGGAATAAGTATGAACGTCAATTTGGAAATACTAGCAGTGTTTTTCGGGCTTAAGTCCTATGCTGACGGGTGTTTTAATAGTCATATACTATTACGTAATAAGACAATACGACAGCTGGGTGGAGTGTAATATCCACGTCTTAATTAAATAGCTCGTCAAAATTGAATATGGTGTGGAGAACAAAAATTTTCGTTTTTGCTTCTTATATCAAATCTTCTCACGATGCTGAAGCTGACTTTAAATCTAGAAATATCGATATTGAATGGGAATTGCATATATTAGTGGTAAAGTATGGCGAAACTGAGATAGATCTCTTTGCTTCACCGATAAATACAATTTTTCATTTTTACCTTTTAATGTGGATGTTTTTACAATAAGATTGGAAAATGTATTTCTTTTTTTATACATTTCCACCATTTTCACTTATATTAAAGGCCCTGCTAAAGTTATTAATAATCAGGAGTCTTGGAATATTTGGGTCCAAAAATTGGCTGTGTTTTTCGGTTTCTTTTAATCTCTTATGGTGGATGATGTACTAATACCACTTAACAAGTATTTACCTTCCTCTAATTTCAGGGAAACTTATCACCTACTCTACCTCTTCATCAAAGCATTTCCCTGGTGGCGAGTCTATTATCTGGCAAGCTTTCGCCAAACAACAAGTCAGCTCAGCAATGACTGCGATTCTTACTTCCTTGTCGAACAGTACCTACGAAATCTCAGTATACTTCTAGCTTTAAACAGTGGTGGACCTATGGTGATACTAAAAGTATAGATCCGTTTGACATTTGATCCTTTCCGTTTGATTGCTTAGGAAAGGGATGCTCATATGGTTCTTGAAATAGTCATCATTCAGCATTAATCTCTTATTTATTACCATAAATAAGGTGGGCCATGATGAACGAGTAAAGAGGTATCTTAAGGACGTCTTCAAAATTAAACCGACCATTCCTAAGTATGACGCTACATGGGACCCGACCAAAGACCTTAACTACCTTGCTAACTTGTACTCGTACTCTCAATACTCGTAACTTCCTTAGTTGGGAACAGATCGCTAAAAAGTTAGTAATTCTATTAGCATTGTCCACTAGACAAAGGTGTCAAACATAAGCTTTAAATAGGATTCAAAATATTAAGATCAATAATATAGGATTGTCATAACCATTAGCGATATTATTAACCTCAGCTATTGGGCGACCACAACTCGGCCTTCTTAATTTTACACAACGTTCAAAATTTTGTCCAGCAAATACTCTCGTATCTTACATATCCATGACTTCGTATACCAGATGTAGTCAAGATAGACCTTACTGTCAACCAAAAAGCCTGTTCATCCTGCTTCGTCCCAAACTATCAAACGATGGAAAAAGCGAATGCTTACAGTTAGTGGCATTGATACGACATTGTTTAGTGCGCATACCACTCGTCATGCCCTTACTTCTACTGCACTACGAGTAGCAGGCTTATTTATTATCTTGGACGTATGCTAGTGGACATTATACGAAATTGAGATTCTATGTAAAAATGTCATCCGGTACTTACAGGTGGGTATCACACAGTAGGTAAATGACATTTTGTCAATTGATTTGATGTTTATTTTAATAGGTTGATAATGTAAACCAAAACAGTGAATAGGCCAGCTGGCGTCAGACTAAACACTTAAAAAATAATAATAATAATAATAATAGTAATGACCCTTTGATTATTAATGATTCTAGTTTTGTTAATGCGTTACGAGTATTTAATGTTTCGCCTTATTAACCTTAAAAAAAAAAAAAAAAAATATATGATTTAATCTTTCTAATTTAATGAATATTTTTTAGAAATAGTAGGTATATTTATTACATATTACATATATACCAAAAATTTTATTTATAATCAGGTTTGATTATGGTTTTATGTTTTATCTCCAACATTTCCTTCTTCTCTGAACATCTTACAAGTGTACTTAAATCTCGAAAGCCGAATATGGGACAATAAAATGATCAAACGAACTTACCAAGTGAAGTTCGATCTTGATTGTCCCATATTCGGCGAAGAGATTTAAGGTCCCTCCCATCCCCGTCTTTATTAATATCTTATAGATATTATGTACCCGAAATATCAATGTTGGAGACCAGGTAATTCTCTAAACTAAATGACAGCTATACCGGACGCCTGTAAGAAAGTGGGGAACATGCTATCTCTTTCTTTCTTATGGAGCTAAACTATGTGCGAATGGATTGACGCGTAGCGGAGCTACTTACAAGTGTACTTAAATCTCTTCGCCGAATATGGGACAATCAAGATCGAACTTCACTTGGTAAGTTCGTTTGATCATTTTATTAAATCGCTCTGCAAAGTTATTTATTCTATTGTGGAAAATCTTTTCAAAGATCTTAGACAAGACCGGAATTAAAGCATTTGGTCGATAATTACTTGCTTCATCTTTCCTACCTCTATAGGGGATTAAAGTAATATTATATACATGGGATGGGACTACATGTGAGTATAATAATAGAAACAGACAGTAAACACCCAATGTTTAATAAGATATTATAAAGCTGAAGAGTTTGTTTGATTGATTGAACGCGCTAATCTCAGCAACTACTGGTCCGATTTGAAAAATTCTTTCAGTGTTAGATAGCCCATTTATCGAGGAAGGCTATAGGCTATATATTATTTCCGTATTCCTACGGGTACGGGAACTACGCGGGTGAAACCGCGCGATGTCAGCTAGTGTTTGATAAGATGAAATCTAAATGCTTCCAAAGTATAAAAATAAATAGCAATTATTATTGTAGATATTCTGTTAAATGATGAAAGTTATTACAACCTCAAGATCTCCCCAAGGGATGCGCTTTAAAAGCCAAGGAGGCAAGGAACGTCTAATGAATATCGCGCTAAGGCGATTTGTTTCTTTGCGGAAAACGGTCAATTAAAAAAATAAGGAAATTGTTTACATAAACGATGCTTTTTAGTAATACATTTTTATGCTTTTATTAAAAATTAAAAATTAATTAAAAAAAAAAATTAATTATTATAAGTGGGTACTTAATTATTTAGCTTAACATATTTTGGGGACAAAATGGCTCAGGTATAATGTTGAGATTTTAAAATAGCTTTAAAACCGAATATCTTTTACTGCGACACGCCACTCAGTTGATGTCTAATTGTTTCTTTGTCTACGCCTTGACAATAATGATAATTATTATAGACACAACATTGCTAGAACCAGCTCATGACCAAGGGTCCCGTATGGGTTCGAAACTAGTCGGGCATACTCCGACGTTGTATCACGTGAGTTTTAGCCGTGTTTTATAATAAACTAGCTGGCGCCGCGTGGTTTTACCCGCGTGGTTCCCGTTCCCGTAAGAATATGGGGATTATATATAGCCTATAGCCTCTCTCGATAAATGTTAAATGTGCTATGTAACAATGAACGAATTTTTCAAATCGGACCAGTAGTTCCTGAGATTAGCGCGTTCAATCAAACAAACAAACAAACTCTTCAGCTTTATAATATTAGTATAGATTAATTTTATAATAAATTAATATGAATAACAATAGTTTAAATTCAAAAATTTTTGTTCTAATAAATGTTTTTATGTTTATGTACCTAGTATAATAATTAATTATATTTAACACTACCGCCTAATCAGCCCTATCAATGATACGGGGCCCCCGGACTACCCCCTTACGTGTAAAAGCAATAATTAGTAAAATGTAATCCACGATCTCATTTAATTCCTTGCTTAAGCGTGCGCTCAAAAGTTGAAAACATCCTACGTAGGTTAAGTCATTGTCATATTTATTTTAAGCGAGCATTTTTGTTCATTTTGTGAGAAATCTTTACCCTTCATTAATTGGTACTCCCAACTAATTTTGTTACGGGGCTCCTCCAAGGACGCTATGCCACTGGCGTAAAATTCTGTTTTTCACAAACCCTGCGGGAGTACAAAGAACAGTTTAACAGTTATAAAAATATTACTCCTATGCATTTCCTCTACGTACGTCATTAAACTAATTTTAATTTTATTCACTAGGAATGCTTAATTAGCGAGGAATTATAAAAAAAGAAAAGGAACAGGAATTGTTATGACTAAGTAGATACATACATATACATGCAAAATATTGTAATGAACCCCTATCTAAGCTAAATACCTCTAGGGAAATATGGCCATGACCTTACGTCGAGGTTGTTATTAATAACTCAGTAAACGTTTTATTATAGGGGTTCATCATGTTCATAAGGCTTTTTTAATTCTACAATAATTTAACGTTTCACTGAGGGATAACATAGTCTATACTAATATTATAAAGAGGCAATATTTGATTATTTATTTGCATGAATAGGCTCTGACTGTCTAAAACTACTGCCCACCTAACCAAGTGGCACGTCGATTCTTTTTCTACGATCGCTAACGCTTAGAAAACTAGACAATAGAAGAAGACTTTTCTCAGAGCTTGAAGAGGTTACCTCTTTCAAGTTATCCCGCTACCATCTAGACTGCAATATCACTTAACACATGTATTTCGCAGTCAAAGGCTAACATGGCAATGGATATTTTTTTATTTACAACTAGCGAATGCTCGCGAATTTCCGTTTTACACAAATCTCCCAGGAATGGTATTTTTCGTGATAAAATGTAGTCTATATGTTTCTCAATAGCCTCCTCTATCATCTATTACAAGTCCCAATAAAATCGGTTCAGCCGCACCAGAGTTTAGCCTGGATAGACAGACAAAATTAAAAAATGCTTGATTATATTTTAGTGTCGTGTAAATAGCTTTAAGGACTTGAGAAAACACTGTTATTTTGAAATCACAGATATTCTTTTCTATTTTATTTATATGTATTGAAAATAAGCATTCATTAAATTAAGGGTAGCCCAGTTAAATTAAGGATATGACCTCTGCCTCCGATTCCAGAGGGGTGTGGGTCCGAATCCGGTCCGGGGCATGCACCTCCAACTTTTCAGTTGCGTGCATTTTAAGAAATTAAATATCACGTGTCTCAAACGGTGAAGGAAAAACATCGTGAGGAAACCTGCACACCAGAGAATTTTCTTAATTATCTGCGAATGTGAAGTCTGCCAGTCCGCATTGGGCCAGCGTGGTGGACTATTGGCCTAAATCTCATTCTGAGAGGAGACTCGAGCTCAGCAGTGAGCCGAATATGGGTTGATAATGATTATGATGATGATGAAATTAAGGATCCATTAAATTAGTGGGATCACATGTAATTATGACACGTCACACGAGCCAGGGTCGTGCAAGGCTTCGCCGTCGGTCAAGTGCGTCTACTTACCTTGTTTAGACGTCGGCAGTTACGAGTAGGTGCTTGTGTCGCTACTGACAGGAAAAACATTAGCCACACATTCGCACCTTATGAAGCTTAATTGACAATATAGAACGTATTTCATTTTGATATCATAGTCCGTAATAGATACGGAAGGAAATCCAGGCAAGAGATTTGGAGACTTAATGAAAAAGAGAAGAGATAATGAGTATGTCACATTTTATTCATAGGTTAAGTTATAAACAACAAGAGCATGCAGAAAATTTGTTAGACTATGCTCCTATACTCTAGCAAGTTTGTTGATGACACTCCCATGATATGCGGGCGACGGGGGGTGAAGACTGCGCGGGTGTGAAATCGTGCGTGCAGGGAAGTGAGGTGCATCAGTCGTGGGTTTTTCATTCATCGCTACACGCCCCCCGGCCCGTGCGAACCATCAGGAGTGTTACGAACGAAGTTGCCAAGCTATACCATATTTTGGAAGTATGGTAGGCGACAGGAGTTGGGATCATGGTGGCTTTAGGAAACAGCAGCACAGTGCCGTATGTGACCAAATCTAGCCAAGTTATTTAAGTTTCTTACGAAAAACAATAATTAAAAATCATAAAACGGTGCGTGCTGCTTGACGGAGAGTTAGGAATGAGAAGAAGATACAGGATATCATAAGAAGACCTTATGATATCGGTCCCGTATAAAATATCAAAAAAAAATTGACGCGCTAGCGGTATATCTATTAGTACAAAATCTTTGGCTATATCTAGCTGACGCAGGCTTTCGTTCAATAGTAACGTGTCAAGTCAAGTGTCTTTTGTTGTCCTAAAACGGTATAATTAAGTTTGTAGTAATTGGCATATAACTATCAGTAACAATCCGAGTGATAATTTTACACCAACGTCCCACTTTGGTTATCTTTCCGTGAATAGCTTCTAAAGTGTCTATAGGTTAGCAATAGTGATTTTAAATGGGATTTACGTATTAGGTTATTAATATATGGTATCTAATTATACTTTATTGTTACAGATAAAATTCAAGTCTTAGCTCAGTGGTAAAGCGGCTGGATTCGGCTATCCAAGAGGGGGTGGTTCGCTCCCTGCCCGCTGGACTATTGTAGTACCCACTCTTAACACAATTTTAACCGACTAATTGGAGGGGAATGAGAATATTAGTCATATGCTAGCCACCCAGCATCCAACAACATGCCTGTATAGTCCAGTAATTTTAGGCGTTTTAAACCCCAATATGGGGAAAAAATTCTACTGAGCTGAATTTTGATTTTGAATTCTACTGAGATGAAAAATCGACATCGATATCGTGCCGGCTAAAAAATTTACAAAGGTTAAAAGGTCACGAAAATCAGATTTTCGCAAATATTTCGCGACCTACTCAGACCACTCGGAGGTCAATAGAGGTCATTATAAAAATCGTTATAATTTTTTATTTTACTTTATATTTCCCGCTCCCCCAGACTGGTATACAATAACTCAGCCATACTCAAAGTGCGTTCCGCGGAAACCTGGGGTTCCGCGAAGCCCTTGTAGGCCTTCTCAGCGAAAATTTAGAAAAAAATAAACAAATCTCAGGTTGAACATTTTTACGCGACGAATCATGAGACGCAGCCGATCTTAGTATCCAATCACAATAGTAAGTACAATTTTTATTATACCTGACGTCAACAATTAATATCTTCTAATAATATATTTGTTATGTAGTAACTTACTCGTACTAATGCCTAGTTTGGACTACTTTAGCATATGTAATTAATAGTAACTGTTACATTGTACTTTTATTATTAACTAAGAATACATTTATGAAAACAATTGTTTTATTATAGGGTTCCGTCAAATATTTAGCCTTTCAAAAGGGTTCCGTCACCTAAGAAGTTTGAGAACCGATGCAATAAGTTATTATGGATTGAGCCAAAGCTAGATAGACTGTGTTTAGAAGTTACTGAGAAGCTATATGTCTTAAGTTTTGTGAAATCCAAATGAGTTTCCTAATTCTGCACTTTTAAAATCAGTTTATTAATTTAGGCGCGAAATTGTAACTTTCTATATAATATTAGTTACTATATCACAATAATACATCAATTTGCTGTGCCCTATAGAACGCTACTTATGAGTATCAATATTGGTATGCAAAACGACTATCACCTCGTCCTTTAGGTGTTTCGACACACCGTGAATTTAACGAACGGTGGCCTCATGTGCGAAATAAAATAAATCATTGGACAGGACAACCCACACCCAGCATCGCCATTCTAAATTGATGCCCCGATAGGGCTTAGGTAACGATCTTATATGTTCCCAAATTGGTTTGTGATAACGACTGCAGCCGACAACGTCACATATACAATGATTTGTAACAGACAAATAGAATATGTGTCACAATATAATAAAAGAAAAATATCTATAAAACGGCAGTAAAATCATGTATATTGTATGAGATAAATATTGATTTTATCCTACTAATATTATAAACGCGAAAGTTTGTATGGATGTTTGGATGTATGTGTGTTTGGATGTTTGTTACTCAAACGCCGCTACTACTGAAGCGATTTGGCTGAAAATTGATATGTAAATAGATTTTACTCTAGATTAACACATAGGATACTTTTTATCCCGAAAAAATCCATGGTTATTCCCGAGATTTGCGAAAACTGATGATTTTGATGATATGAATGTTTGTTACTCTTTTACGCCTCGACTACTGAATTAGTTGAAATTTGGTATTAGGATATTATATATATTATATATTATATATATTATAGCCTGGATTAACACATAGGTTACTTTTTATCCTGAAAAAATCCATGGTTCCCGAGGGATTTGTGAAAAACAAAATTCCACGCGGACGAAGTCGCGGGCGTCCGCTAGTTAATAAACAATTATACAACTCAACAGCCACATGTCAAAAATTGCGTGATATACATTATATCGTTCCGACGCTCAGAATTTTTTATTACCTGGTAACCTAGTGATAGTGTCAGAATCAAGAATTTTCGTAAATAAAAAAGTTGAGCTTCTCACCAAAATTAAACTACTCACGGAAAAGTATCTTCGTCGTCGTCGTCATCAACCCATATTCGGCTCACTGCTGAGCTCGAGTCTCTTCTCAGAATGAGAGGGGTAAGGCCAATAGTCCACTACGCTGGCCCATTGCGGATTGGCAGACTTCACACACGCAGAGAATTAAGGTAATTCTCTGGTATGCAGGCTTCCTCACGATGTTTTCCTTCACCGATTGTGACACGTGATATTTAATTTCTTAAAATGCACGCAACTGAAAAGTTGGAGGTACATGCCCCGGACCGGATTCGAACCCACACCCTCTGGTATCGGAGTCAGAGGTCATAACCACTGGTCTATCACGGCTCATCAAAGTAACTTGATAGTAATCAATTGTAAAAATGTTTCACGGATTATGGGCTGATATTTTTTTGATTCGAAGATAGGTGCTTAAAACAATACATGATTAAGGGTCCACCACAGCAGATTAAGATACGCAGGAATTTAATGTTGTAACATGCAAAGAGGTCGAGGTTCGAACTGTTTGTTTCCTTTAAGGTTTTTATTATGCGCGTCGCGGCCGAGGCGACCCTCCGATATTACGTGGCATGTTTATCACCAATTTCTTTACACCTTAACGTAAACAATTTACTAGTGTCATACAATTTCATCGTATCATTTTAAACGGTTTCTAAAAAAGTATAGTCAAATCGATCTTCGACATTTATTATGTTTTTGTACGATTTTGTACTAGCCGATGCCCTGCGGTTTCAGGAGAGTTCACGTTCCTTTTTCAAAATTTTAAAAAAAGCTCGTTTGTGTTTTGCTATCGTGTAAATAAGTATAAGCACTTGGTAAAACACAGTTTTTTTTTAAATCACACAAAGACATTTCAATCTATACTAATAGTTTAAAAGCCGAAGAGTTTAGTTTGTTTCTTTGATTGAACGAGCTAAACTCAGGAACTACTACTGGTCCGAATTCAATAATTATTTCAGTGTTAGATAGCCCATTTATCGAGGAAGGCTATAAGCTATATATTATCCCCTGTATTCCTACGGGAACGGGAACCACGCGGGTGACACCGCATGGCGTCAGCTAGTTTTATTTATATGTATGTATAGACAAGGGTAGATGTAATAAGTAGGCATCGATTAAATAACTCAATATATCTTTATACGGGCGACGAAACGCCGAGATTCTTGAAGTTATATCCGTTTCTTACTTCCGTCAGATTCATTCTATTTCCCGTTCTAGGAAATACAGTCGGGATTCCGTAAAAGTGTGAAATTCTTCGATTAAATGCCTCACTTTGATTATTGTATGGATATAATATCTAATGCAAATGATCTGATTTGCAATCAACGTTTATCTAATATCTATGTATAAATTATTTTAAATACAAATAACAGATTTTAATGTAAAGATCTCCCTTCGTTTAAAATTAAAATTTCCAAAAATCATTTCTCAGGGAGTAAGTATATGACAATGATATTCTATGCTAGAGATAGGGCACTAGCACAACTAAACTGATGCAGACAATTAATGTGCATAATTGTCCTAATTTCATTCAGGTGCTTATTTAAAAAAAAAATGCCATATCTTTTAAATATGACCGATATTCTCATTCCCCTCCAACTAGTCAGGAAAGACTGTATTAGGAGTGGGTACGACAAATAGACCAACGGGGCGGGGATCGAACCACCACCCCTCGGTGATGAGTTCGACCACTTTTACCGTTGAGCTATTGAGGCTAACACATAATACCTAAATATATGATAAATGTAAAAACACAAAACTGTGCAAGTGTGCTCAGTGGAGTCGCTAAATTCGAATCACTTTTTGCGGTGATTTTGTAGGCATAGTATAATAGTAGATTGTTATACAAGGGGCTTAAAAGACCCATTATATACGAGGTATTTTTAGGCCTAAATAGAAACCGAGTTTATAATGGGTTTAGTTCCACGTGTTTTTCACTACGATTGCGAGAAAATAAAATAGTTTAGTACAATATTCAATGATTTATTTTAAATGAAAATTAAATGTACAAAGTCTACATATTGAAAAATTTAAAAACAAAGAAAATTACTTTAGCCCCTACAGGCTGAAAGGCTTGTTTAGCCCCGCTGAGGTATGGTAATATGACAATGTTTTTGAGCAAGAGTAGTGAAAAATATAAGACACAAAAGAATTGACAGTCTACAATTCAACTTGCAAGCTTTTTAGCTGGACTTTGTTATTCTTTAAACTAAATTGCGAGAGACACCGCTGGAAAATCCAGTTTTCCAGTAAATCTTTACTTTGTCAGTGCATCTATGAAAAATAATATATTACGTAGTTAATTGTATTTTGTATTGTGACGAAGATTAAATGGCTTACATACAAAAGAGGACTATAAATGCAATTGGTGACATTATCGCTAATAAGCCACATCTGCAGGCCATGATTGCCAATGACAATGGGCTATGCGAACACTACGCGTTACGTAATGAATAAGTAATTTCATACACACATACTATTTAGAACTCTAGAGGGATTTCTAAGAACTAATTTTCTTTCTTAAACGGTTAGGAACTAAGGTCACATGATTAATGTTTTTTCCAGTATAGTCCACCTGATTTTAAGTGATTATCCAACGCCAATATCTATGCAACATTTCGTAGTGCATGAAGAAGAAAATTGGTAAAAAAAAAAATTTGGTACAGAAAAACTTATTACTACTTAACTAGAACACCTCCTTTTGACGGCTTCCGTGGCGCAGTGGTAAGCGCGGATGGATGGATTTACTAGATGGAAGTCCTGGGTTTGACCCCGGCTGGCGTGATTGAGGTTTTCTTAATTGGTCCAGGTCTGGCTGGTGGGACTTCGGCCGTGGCTAGTTACAACCCTACCGGCAAAGACGCACTGCCAAACGATTTAGCGTTCCGGTACGATGTATTTTTGTACTACTCCTAACAAGTTAGCCCGCTTCCACCTTAAATTGCATCATCAAATTTGGGCAAGATTGTGGTCAAGGGTTAACTTGTAAAGAAATAAAAAAAAACAGCTGTCTCCCGAAGTCAGTGTTTTCTAATTCTTACAACCAGATTTTTTAGATAGTAAATAAGCATCTTCTTGGCAACCGCGTTCCACCTTAGGCCATATCTACACATATCATCAGATAAGACGTGGTCAAAGATTTTTAGAAGACCACACTTTTGCAGAGATTGCAGTCCACTTCAACATTACCTACTTGATGCAGTAAAAAAAAATAACTTGTCGGTGTTCTGACTGCCTTATATATCTGTAAAATCCTAATTCGTTAGTATCTCTATTTCCGTCATAATTATCCTTCTAAGGATGAGTCTCTAGACTGGTGTGACAGCTAATTTGTAATTGCCGTATAGTTGTATGTGACGTAAAAATACCCATAAATTATTCTACCTCCATACAACGATCGTCTCGTACAAAGTAGTGCTATTATAGACCAGAAAACCAGCGATGGTTAGACTTACCTCATTTTAGGAATGCTGAAAGTTTGTCAGTCTTTGGTCCTAGTTACGCTACGATAAAGTACGATATCCAATAATTATACAGTTTGGAGCGTGGTGGCTATGGAAGGTCGCAGGTTACAAAGGTTATCAAACGTCCACGTACATAATTAGAGCGTGTTTTTATTGGAGGAATGATTTTCCTGGAGAAAATATCAAAAAATTACGTTTTATACCTGGGCAATTGAGGATCTGGACCATTGAAACCTTCCAAAGACACCACGATTTAAACTGGATAATTGACTGACTGATCTGTGGTTCTAGCTAAAAATTAGCGCGTCCTTATTTTAAAAGCTCATGCTCATGTAGCAATATGCTGAGCTGGGGCCATTTAATGGGTTATGCCACACATCGAAGGGTATTGTCCTGGGTGTATTGGAGATATTGAGCCAGCATGCGCCGCTGGCTCAAGCGCTGCGCCTGCTCAATGATCTCACTAGTAGAAATTTAGAACTAGACATTTTCACACACCTGTTTATCAGCTTGTAAATAAAATTAAATTGTTACTAGAATAGATTTTATGTTTTGAATATTTTTAATTTTGTTTTTTGACTAGTTAATTTTTATTGTTATTTTTTTTGTGTATTCTAATTCTTGATTATTGTTATTAATTTATTCTTAATTTTTAATTTAAATTGAATTTATTATTTTTAAATTATTTTGATTGTTTAATATTCATTTTGTAATTTTAGATTTATTGTTGTAATTATTATTTCTGATTGCTCGAGAAACTGTAATGTTTCTCTGGGCATATTTCATGTGTATAAATAAATAAATAAAATAAATAAATAAATAAATATTGTGATGTGTGGCATTACGGGGTACAAGAGTGGACCTGAAATGGATCATCTCCTTTGGCACTGTCTTATAATGAGGTATGTCTGGCTAATGCAGGCTCTCTGTCTATTAGTTTATTAGTTACGTAAGTATAGGCATTAGTCAAGAGTGTGACGTAGGCACAATGTCGAGTTAACGTCTGATGAAGCCCCAGCGATGTCGCTCGCGTATTCTATATCGATCCTATTAACTCACGCTTAGCTACTTTTGAAGCCGCTATCAATAACACAAGTAGGTAGTCGGTATATTTAGCAGGTATAATATTTTTGAAGTGATAATATTTTGACTTTTGAAACAAGCTTTCGGCCTACGGGATGCTGAATCCAGCCTTTGTCACTGTATATCAGATTTCCTGAATTGTTGTCTTATAGATCTCGTCTTTTTCATGGTGACGTGTTCTGGCCCTAAAGAAGTGAGAGCCTAAAGAAGGTGTCACACGTCCCAATCGGACAGCTTCTAAAGGCTCACGCTTTAGTTCACGCTTCAAGTAGATTGGCATCTCCCCAGATACCAATGAGATTAAATTTAATATTACCAAAATACAAGGATATCCAGCACCAAAAATGAGTCCTTTCTACCTGATTTCTAGATATTTTTCGGGATATATCTTTTCCGATCTATGAGATATTTGGGATTACTGGAGCTCTACTAGGGAGTGCATCCATTCAAAGGTAGAATTAGCTGGTAGAAGACTTGGTATCCTTGGTACTTTGACCCACATTTCCAATTTTATGGTAGCAATACTTGACGAAATAAATATAGATGGCCCGCATATAACAGAGTAAATTTACTCTTCGCAGAGAATGCAAGCAAAGCATTCTAAAAACCCTATACCCGTTAACCTGAAGCTTAGGTGACAACCAAAGTCCATGGTGGCAACCGTATGATTGTATTTCACCGGCAACCGCTTTGCATACGCCTCAGACCGAACATACAGAATGTTGCCAGGCGACAGAAATAGTCAAAGGGGTAGTAGGTACTCCCCGAACGAGCTCTGTCACTTAGGATCTTTACTACTATTAGGAAATAATTGTAAAGGATATTCCGAAAATGTTCTCATTTCAATTATAAAGAGATATCCAAAATAAACCTATCCAATACTTACATAACTACAACAAGAAAGCTGTTGCTATCTATTACATAATGACGGAAAATTGCCAAAAAATTCACTAGAACAAATAAAGAAGCGAGTTATCTCAACAAGCGATAGGTGCCAGAGTTTCCGATAAACTCGCCGTTATCATGTGTTGGTAAGATGTTGGTTGTCAGCACTTGATTGATTAGCGAGGCCGTCACACAGGAGACGAGGAATTGTTCACATACAAAATCCGCTAAGGTCGCGCTGGCCGTGAACACTGTTTAAAGCCATTATCATTTGGGATTCCACTAAAGCCACTTTAAGAAACTGTCGCGCTGTTCTGTATGTTTTATCACTGGTTAGTGCGAGTTTCTAATTCACCTCTATATCTCTCTGTCTAACACGATACTATAGAATGAGAAAGAAACTCGTAATCGCGATTTATACAAAGTATTGTTACGGAATAGCACTCTGCACCATTCAAATCTTCTGGTGTTTTCTGTATTCTGAGGTATGATCAGAATACAGAAAACACCAGAAGCCACGTTCAGCCGTCTTTACAAAGCACGCATTGTGTCCAAAAATTGTACCTGTATAGCACGTCATAGAACACGGCATACATGTTAGGAGTATCTCTGCGTGATCGAATCAGAAATGAGGAGATCCGCACAAGAACCAAAGTCACCGACATAGCTCAACGAGTTGCGAAGCTGAAGAGGCAATGGGCGGGGCACATAGTGCGAAGACCCGATGAACATTGGGGTCCCAAAGTGCTGGAATGGCTACCCCGCACTAGTAAGCGCAGTGTTGGTCGACCCCCACCAGGTGGACTGACGACATCAAGCGAGTCGCAGAGATTCGCTAGATGCAGATGGCTCAGTATCGTGATGTTTGGAAGTCCCTACAAAAGCCCTATGTCCTACTATGGACGTCCATCGGCTGATATGATGATGACGATGATGGTGAGCTCGCTAGCAAATACTTTAAGTGAATCGACGAGAAATCTAGGGTACAGTATTAAGATAATATTTAAGAAGAAGAGCCTGGCTGGTGGGAGGCTTTGGCCGTGGCTAGTTACCACCCTACCGGCAAAGAGCTACCGCCTAGCGAATTAGCGTTCCGGTACGATGACGCGTAGAAACCGAATAAGGTGTGGATTTTCATCCTACTCCTAACAAGTTAGCCCGCTTCCATTTTAGATTGCATCATGATTTACCAGCGAGCTTGTAGTCAAGTAACTTGTTGGGAACAAAAAAAATCATCTGGGCGTTTACAAAGAAATTTAAATCAGTAGCTGCTACGTTTTATTTAATGTCACGAGAGTGTGAGCCGGCTTCGTGTCGAACACAGCCTTGCTTACTATCACCATTGTAATTGGTACAATTCAAATTTAAACAACAAATCTACATGCAAATAAGAGGCGGTAATTTATTGCTGGTAAATAGCAGTGAGCCTTATTTACCGCTGTATTGAAAATGCTTCAGTGTATCGCTTTGAAATTGTTATTGTCTATCTATATATCCGCGTAGTTATTGTCATGTCCTTCCTTCGACACGCTTCTAGTTTGTTCCCGCATTTTACCGGACTGCGGTGAAACTAATGAGGTGTAATGTTTTTTACGCGGATTAATGGCAGGCGTCCACAAATTCGCATTGTACCTACGTATGTACGGACGCGTCGTAATAATCTTAGTCGTACAAGTGCGTCCACTGATCCCACGAGACTACCGTAAAATTAAAATGCGTCCGATAGGCACGTACGATGCGGATACGTGGACGCTTACCATGATATTATATTATTACGATACCTGCTTTTTCACTCAGAAAAAGCGTTACTGCTATTTATGCTGTCTGCAAAAATGACGATATGTTAACTCTAAGTTAAGTGAACAGTACGTTCTTTTTTGGAGAAATAAATATCTTTAAACCGAAACTGATGTTATATAATTTTTTTTTAATTTCAAAATTCGGACAGAGCACAATCAAATCTTGGTGTTCCAATCTTTTTTTTTTTCGAAAAACCGGCTGAATTACAAGATGTAGGTACAACACAAATGGCGTTTACCTACTTCAGAAAAACTCGCACAAATGAGACGAATCTAATTTATAACTGACTCATATTGTGTTAGAACCCTTTAATTAGTTTATACCTTAGAGTATACTTACTCTGAGGATTAGACTGCATCTATGGGATAAGGATGATGATGACGTCATTCTTTTGTACCATTTAGTATGGAGCATTTCTTAGCGATCAATAATAGTGTCGCAAAATTGACCCTTTAAATCCCTGTAGTTCCGAAAGTAATGAACACAGATATACCCTTACTTCTACAAAATTGCTTTACGTATGTTAGGTTCTGTTAAAGATGGCCACAAATCCCACAGTCGATACTCCGTAAATTTGGAAGTATAAATTAATTAAGCTATTCTCTTTCAACTATTTAAATGTGATTAATTATTTGTTAGATTTTTAGACGTAAGTTTACTGTAATCAGCCAATAGCGTCGACGCAGAGAAACATTGACCAATCAGAGCAGAGAGAGTGACGTGGTCGGTCGACGAGTTGGAGGGAAAGGATATATGGTACAGAGAGGACAAAAAAGAGATCGGTGTGAGGAAAAAGTCAATAATCAATAATTATACGTAAAAGTGCATAAATACCCATGTATTGTCATTGATTATTCTTATGCATTATAAATACAATAAATTATATGCGATAATTCTGGTGAAAAAGGCAGTTGTGTTTTTATTCCCGCTGACACGGCTTATACGTACTATTAGCAAACCTACTCTTAATTTATATAGGTACAAATTAAAAAAAAAACTATCATCATTCCTATTATAGGTATACCCACACCTCTGATCTTGTCAGAGAAGTTCAATTTCGCATATATCACTTATGTATGTAAGTATGCACAATGCACATAAGTTGTTGATGCACAAACACTCGAAAAACATAACCTTCTTCGGTTTCGCGTAGCGTACCTAACTAAATACCAGTGGCGATGGATGGAATTTAGATGACGGTAAGCCGTCCCAAATAAAAATAAATTCATATAGTGTGATACAAACTCCGGGTTCTCATATATCTAGATACAGTAAAACAATGAATATGCATGGATTTTTAAAGGTAACCCGGGGGGAATCAAGTTGTATGCACTCTTCGCCGCTGCTAAATATTGAAGTCGGAACTTGCACTATGTAAGAACATGTGGTTTAACCAGAAGGCGAACAACCTTGCTACTAATTGATCCAGAAAGAGGGCAACTAAATAAATTAAAAATAGTACTCACGTGCAAAGTTTCTGAAGTAGTCTAGAATAAACATGCCAACACTGCTCGAATTTTGGTTTACACATCGTTCACTAGTTCACAAGAAAAATACTTTAAAAAAATACAAATAAATATATGTAGTTGTATAACTCGACAAATTAAATTTCATTTTATAAATAACAAATAGAAAAGAAAATATAAAAAATCATGATAATAAAGAAAAAGAAGAAAATGTCACTAAAGTGACAAACTTGTCATGTACGAGTAATTTGTCTATGACTGCTGCTTTTTTTTAATCAGCGACAAGTAGCGCTTATTTAACTGCAATTTCATCTGATGGTAAGTGAAGCCGGATTTATATTTTCTGACCTGCCGTGTCATCAGAACAGAATCAGTATCATACATGTTATACGGCAACGTTTACACTTGTGTTGTGACATGTCGTGATGGCTTCTGATGTGCCGCATACAAAATGTATGATACCGATTCTGTTCTGATGCGTCACGACACGACACGTCAGACAAATATAAATCCGGCTTGACGATGTATCAGTCCTCAGCGTAAGGGCTACTAAGGTAAGGTATTTCTCTATAGTAATTTATGAAATACGATTCGACCCTTCTATATAGTTTGTACTAGCAGACAAACAGCAGTTTCACCCGCGTAATTCTCTTTTCTATGGAACTACAGGACTAAAAAAATGTAGAAAATAAAATTCAATTGAATTCAATAACTTAAAAACGTTTCCACTAAAATAAAGGCGAAAAATAACATTATATTATGCCTGCTTATACCTGCTGATCAGTTTGAAGCCAGTGAAGAGGTGATAATATAAAGAGGTAAAGTTTGTGGTAGGTATTGTAGGAGGTACTATCTGGATCTACTGAACCGATTTTGATAATTACCTTATTTGCCTTAATTGTCTTTTACCTCGTTATTTCTGAATTTCATTGGCTGTATTATATCCCTATGTTTCCACAGGAACGGGAAATAGGTACGCGGGTAAAACCGCGAGGCGTTGACTACGGTCTCTAAATAAGGACGTTATTTTCTTTCTTCTTTCGTAGGTGTAACTTTATGAGTATTTAGAGTAGGTACCTATGTAATTGATGCAGAATGACCTCTTCCTCCGATTCCGGAGGGTGTGGGTTCGAATCCGGTCCGGGGCATGCACCTCCAACTTTTCAGTTGTGTGCATTTTAAGAAATTAAATATTACGTGTTTAAAACGGTGAAGAAAAACATCGTGAGAAAACCGGAATACCAGAGAATTTTCTTAATTCTCTGCGTGTGTGAAGTCTGCCAATCCGCATTGGGCCAGCGTGGTGGACTATTGGCGTATCCCCACTCATTCTCAGAGTAGATTCGAGCTCAGTAGTGAGCCGAATATGTTTTGATAATGATGATGAGAAAAATCATTCAATTCATGTCCGTCGCACGTAAACATAATTTGTTGTGCTTCTTGGAGCAAATACAACATCGTACCTAACTATCTTAATAATATTTGTGTTATTATAATGTTGTTCGAGTTCTATTGTATTGTGTAATAAATTTACATCATTCTATTCACAGAGATTGAAATAAGTTCAAGATTACGTACGTGACACATAGAAATATTCAGATAAATCTAATTCCATATATTTATTGTAAGATATTTATAACATTATCACTTGTCTAGATTACACACTGTAAGATATATTGAGTTTGCATAGGTAAATAATGTAAAGTTATACGAAAAATATTGAAGTTATTTAAATTAGACATTGCCTCTGACTTCTTAGCTAACATTTTCCTTTCTACAAGTATCTCAGCATAATTTCCATTTCTTTGATAGTTAGAAACTGAAAATTGAGATTTCTTTCTCAATAATGTTCTGGTGAGACGTGAAAGCCCAGTGGATACGGTCTCTGCTTTCGAGTCGGAGGGCGTAGATTCAAATCTAGTCCGACGCATGCACCTCCAACTTTTGAGTTATGTGCATTTTAAGAAATAAAATATCACGTGTCTCAAACAGTGAAGGAGAAACATCGTGAGGGTATCTATACAGGTTGCTCTGAAGTATTTCCCATAACTTCAAGGCATTAACGAGACCACTTATAGAAACCGCACTACATAACTAATATTTTTTTAACTACAAAACAAAAAAAAACGTTTTTATACAAAGTAATTCAAATAAAGACTATCCGTGTACCACACGCCTTTAGGTAACAAAGCGACAATTATTATTATAAGAATGCGTAGGGACACATTTTAAAGTCTATTTACAAAAGAAATATTTTTTACTATTTATTTATGAACATATGTTCCTTAAACATTTTGAATTAATTTTTGTTAAAGAATACAACCCTAGGGTTATGGAAAATACTCCCGTGCACCCTGTATATTGCTACATCTACCAAAGAAACGTTTGTTACACAAAACAAGTAACTCACCAATAAAGCTGTAAGAAATTGTTACAGTAGATTTTCATTTGGAGGCTTTACAGTGTAGGAAGGAAAGCAATAAGGGCAAACAATCAGTTTGTTTATTTAGGGCCTTCAAGAAACAATCTGTCGCCCCCTGGGATGCAATAAGTGTAATCCGCGAGGCGAGGTGCACAGATCTCAGAATTTATGGAAGGGCCATTTCCTTTGTAGGGGCTTTGTATTTCAATTTACAACACACACAGTCAGCGCCGGCCCGAAGTAAATTTTAAAATGGAGCGAGATCCAATTATGGCGCCTCTCCTGTTTGTTCCTAATAATATGTAGATACCTATACCAAATTATGAGTGTAAAGTAAGAATGGAAGGCGAAGATCTCGACCATACTCTGGGGTGACCAATTGAATATCAGGCGCAGTACCGTCTACGGTTGTGAAGGATTATCATTTAGACGCTCTCTAGGATTTGGCGCCTGGAGCGACTGCTTCGTTCGCCGTATGAAAGGGCCGACCCTGCACACAGTAGACTGACTAGTCTACAGCTGATCCAGGCAAGCAGGGCAATATACCAGAGTTTATTTGTCTGTTGGTAGATTTCAGCCGTGGCTAGTTACCACTCTACCGACAAAGACGTACCGCCAAGCCATTTATCGTTCGGGTACAGCATAGAATCCTTTCAAAGTATGGGTAGAACAAATTGTATCTCTTTCAAGTTAGCCCGCTTCCATCTTAGACTGCATCATCATTTAACTGTGTGAGTGTGTGTGGTGGACTATTAGCCTAACCCCTCTCATTCTGAAAGGAGACTCGAGCTCAGCAGTGAGCCGAATATGGGTTGATAATGATTATTCTTTGAGGTGTATTTGCTGATTTCTCGACTACTTTACTACTAGTATGACAGGGTTTTTAAAAACCTGTATAGATTTATGAACTAATCTGCTGCACTTAATTCTTGATATCTTCCACACCTTAGGTATACAAGTTGTTTGCCACGTGCAAGATAAAAAGCGCAATTTAGTTATAGATTTAGATTAAAAACTACTGCACCCAGAGCAGATTAAATGCTACGGCCATTCATAGTCATCTCGGCGGCTCTTAAGATATTTTATCTTTAATATCTTTAGAACACATCATCATTGATAACAGTTTTGTTGTTGTAAGTAAATTATCTACTGTATGAAATCATCATTTTAAAAATTTAAATCATCATTTCAAATTTCATTTCATTTCACACATATAGGCTTATCAGGGGTAGGTACAGGAAAGACCACATTTCGAAGAGAAAAACTGTTATGATAGAAATAAAGTTAAAGCTAAGTAAAGTTGTCGCTTACAAAATAATGGTTCCTTTTATTCTTTTGTAAGAAAAGAATATGTTGGAAATACAATACAAAATAATTAATCCCCGACGCAATGTCTGTCTGTCTGTCTGCTGGCACCATAGTTCTCGAACGGAAGAAGCGATTTCAATTTAGTTTTTCTTGTATTGAAAGGGTGACGTACGAGGGTGAGGTGACGTGCGAGTTGGGTAGAAATATGTCTAATGAAAATCGTTTGAGCCGTTTTAAATTTTTTGTGGGTGAAAGTGGGGAAGAAGAACCAAATGTCTGCAAATACACTCGAGTGGGGTCTCAAATTAAAACGAACTGGAAGAGAATATTGATGACTTGATCCAGAATGTAATTAATAATTTCATAACCTTCAAAATTTTCAATTTTACGTTATAGATAATAAAGTTTGTACAATAAACACAAAACAATAAAATAGAAACCTGCACTATTGCACATATTTTTTTAATGAAACCGAACTATCTACTTGTATATATCCCTAAAAATAATCTCTAAAAATGATCTAAACTAGAGCAAACGGTTCAAATCGAACTTTCTTTTTGAGATACTATAAAATACAAACATAACTTTTCTGAAAAATATCCAAATCAGATTCAGATAAAATACCTAAATACAAACAAATGGCGTAAATAAAGCAATCGAACTTCCTCTTTGAGGCAGATTTAAATACAAAAAAAAAAAAACAAAAAAAAAAAACATGTCGTTTCCAGTAAACGTACGCAGATGTTCATCGGCCAGGGCGGGCGGCCGAGGCAGAAGGCCTGCACGCCTCAGTCCCTTCCGCTTTCCAACTCGCGACAGACCAACTGTCAACCTAACAACTTCTCTCGTTAAAACTACAATGTACATAAAAATAACCTACAGAAACTTACAAAAAATCCAGTGAGAAAAAAACGATGAATAATAAAAACCAAATATTGTTGTGAGAGTTTTTTGTTAATTTGGTAATAATGGCTGATAAATTGAATGAGTATCAAGGAGTTACTGGGAGGTTGCATACTACTAGAGATAAGTGCAAGGAGCGATGGTCGCAGTGGAAGGAAGAGCATCCTCACGGGGTGAAAGAGGCTGTGAGAGAGGCTCTGTTCGCTATACCTACGTCCGATGAGCCTCCTGATCGTGTGATTCATGAGGGTGAATACAGTGATCTGTACCGGTAAGTATTTAAAGCAGTGAGAATTTATAATGTAGTACAAGCAATTGCTGACATTAACTCGCCTTAATCGTTGTTACATAGTCTTTGTTGATATGAATGTCTCCTTCTGGTGATAAGTAAATAATGAAATTATAAAGTTTAAAGTATATTCTTGAAAATTTTTAAAAATACTTATTTGTTAACCTTGTATATCTTTACACTGAAATGTTATTTAGAAAAAAATAACAGTGGTAAAATTTAAAATATCAATAACTTTGTACTAAGATTGCCACTTCGGATTAGAATAATCTTGACTATAATAAGCACGTCTTAGGAGTTAAAATCAATTAAATTTTAAATTTTAGGTACTGCTAATTTAATCTGACTATCTATATATATATTTATATTCTGTACAAGGCATGCAAATGACCTAAACAACTCCCAAGTCCCAAAGATGGGACACGAATTACCCAAAACAGTTTTTCAGCAACTCTGAAAATATATAAAATTTAACAGAAACTCATTCTCAGTGAGTGTTCATAGGTAACAACCAAGCTATTTCAAACCATTTAATTAGCGGTATAGATGAAATTAAGTAGACATGTAGGCATAAATTGCAATAAAATACCAAATTCTCAGTAGTTGCAATCTTGCAATCGCATTCATCTCATATCATGGCCGAAAAATTTTCGTTCACTCGGCGAAAGTAGTTTTGCTATCTTAGGCAGGAAAAGTGTAAGAATTGATGGATTATCGTGGTATTATATTATTTTTGTTATAACAGGAGAAAAAGTAGACTCGAACTAATGCGAATATCAGCGGCAGTTATGGGAATAGAATTTTCATATGCTGGCGAGACGGCGTTTGTTTCACCAACCCTGCTGCAAATCGGGGTTCCTCATCAACAAATGACCCTGGTATGGGCACTATCGCCCCTCATAGGGTTCTTTATGACCCCATTGCTGGGGTCTATAAGTGATCGCTGCCAATCCAAATATGGGAGACGACGACCGTTTATTGTTCTTATGTCTATTGGAGTATTTTTGGGTAAGTAATCCCTTATTTCGAATAAACCATTTTTTAACGCTCGTTTTTTAACGTTTTTACTTGGTTTAAGTCACGTTTATGGTTAAGTAAACTTCAAAACCGGTGGTGGAGTCTCTACAAATAGTCAAACCTGACATTCCAAAAGAGCTTGTAAAATACTTGAAATAACTAATACTATTTATATACTATATCATACATCTGAAATGTCTCGGATTTCCAGTCCCTAGAAAAGAATATTGTCTAGTCCACTTTAAAAAAACATGACAAATAACCTATAGTGATGCCATTTCACCGCGGCTAGTTGCCTCGACTGGTGACAGAAGGGCTGGCTTTTTTGCGCAAAGGATCAGCCTGGCTGTCCAGCGCGGAAATGCAGCCAGTATTCTTGCCACCATTCCACGTGGGCATGATTTGTATAGTTATTAGGATAAGTTAGCTTAAGTTACTTATTGTATTCTTAGTGATGTAGACATATTTGAAGCGACCATTTAGAATAATCAATCTAAAAGTTAGTTTCACTCAACTTGAAGTTGTTCGGTAACTTAGATTTAACTTTAAATGTAATTTATCCAGGAATTTGTTTATTATGAATATATATTATATATTTATGATACAATATGAACCAAAATACAAGCTAAGCTGGTAATAATAGAGTAGGTATGAGTCAAAGATTGTGTTATAACGTATTTAATAGTGCCCCATAATTAATAGGTTAAGTAAATAATACCTATGTCTGCACTGTCTTTGACGTATGTTAGTTAAAATATACGATATTGAGATTCTAAGTAAAAATGTCATCCGGTGTTTACTGGTGGATATCGAAGTTAAATGAGATTTTGATAATAAATACCAAAATAGTGAATAGGCCAGCTGGTTACTCATTAGGTAAGTAGTTCGAAGATCAAAGTAACTTTCATTAATGATTTTTTTCAGGTTTAATATTAGTTCCCAATGGCGAAGACATAGGTTACGCTCTGGGTGATGAAGGGCCTGTGAATAGAACGGTGGTCCCATCAGCGTTAGGCCCTCGTAGTTCCGCTTTGGAAGTTCAGAGCAACAACCACCATCCTTGGGGAGTGTTGTTTACAATACTCGGGACAGTTCTGTTGGATTTCGATGCAGACGCCTGCCAAAGTCCAGCTAGAGCTTATTTGCTGGATGTGACAGTTCCAGGTGAGGATTTTCTGATATTAGTATCGTGTAGAGGTTCCTATGGATCCGAGACTTGGTCGCCAACTATGGGCTTCATAAGAACAGCGACTGACTGGTCGCTGACTATGGGCCTTATAAAGATTACCTATCGCAATATTCAAATAGAACTAAAGTGTATATTTTATAAGACGACTATATCATCCCAGATACGAAATGTAAATTTCCAATGAAACCCTATGCTTGCTTACCTACATTGTAAAATGAATTTTTACTTAAAATTTTATGAATCACCAGTCAGCTAGGACTAGTAATAATTATAATATTGTTTACTACTCGGTTATGTATATGATGACTCTACGACTCGACCTTGGTGAATTTAGAAAGCCATAAATAAAATCATATCACCAGTGATGTTTGATTTTGTTTTTCTCAGAAATCTGCATAATTTTGTTCTTTATATTACGGATAACTTGTTATCGGAAACCGCCAGAGTATTTTTTTATTTTTATATAACATTTTTGTCCTCGTCGTATATGTATATCAAATGGTTCAGTGAATTGGAAGATCTTTCCTTATAATACCTATCCTTATTTATCTATTAACAAGCCTAACGTACCAACTACGGGAGATTTTGTTTTTTTAAACTAGTTTATTTTTAACCCCCGACGCAAAAAGAGGGCTGTTATAAGTTTGACGTGTCTGTGTTTGACGTTTGACGAGTTTGTGTGGCAGCATGACTCCCGAACGGATGAAGCGATTTCAATTTAATCTTTTTAAACGAGTGTTCTTAGACAAGTTTGATGAAAGTCGGTTGAGCCGCACTAAAGTTCGGGGGGTAGAAAGTGGGAAAGAGTAACAATATGTCAGCAAATATACTCGAGTGGGGTCTCAAATTAAAGCGCACTGAAAAAGAATATTGATGACTTGATCGACAGTGTAATTAATAATTTCATGACCTTCGGGGGTTTTCAAAGTTTTCAATTTTCTATAACTTTGTTTGTAGACAGTATTACGTATAGTGCTTCAATTAATTGTTTCAATTTCAAATACAGCGCGTTCTTAACACGTTGGCTGCGGTACGAGGTCAATTGACCTCGTACACTAGGTGTCTTCAAGTTTCACGAGGTCAATGTACCTCGTACCGCACCACATAAAGTTTTAGTACGAGGTCAAAAAACTTCGTACCGCACCAGAGGAAAATACAGAAAAATCAGTATCGCAGCGATCGTGTTAACCTACTTTAGTGGGTTACTTTGGTAGAAGCGTTTGATTTATTTAAATATTTGTGTGTGAAACGTCAGAACATGTGACTTAATTTGGTGCCACGATGTTGTGGCCGAGAGAACTGATAAGACGCACTCATTTTGATTGATTTATCTTATAAATATATTTGTTCTACGTATTACGTACTCGCAAAAAGAGGCTTTTTATTATCTTTAAAATCCATTCCAAAGCGACAGTGTCCTATTTTTAGCGAGTTCTAGGTTTCGTAGATTTTATAATTCTTATTTTAATATGAACTAGCGGACGCCTGCGACTTTATCTGCGTGAAATCTATGTCCTGTCCTGATTCTAAACTACTTCTCCATCAATTTTCAGGCAAATCAGTCACAGTTAAGTTATAAATAGTGTAACTAACAAGACTTTCTAATATTTACTAAGTATATTTGTAGTTTCAAACGTATTGTAAATTTTAAGTTACTTATAAAGTGAGGAAACCTGGGAAAAGTGAAATCCTAAAGTTATCCATGCTCGGAATCGAAACCATATTGTTGTTGAGAATCAAAGCACTACGAATTGCTTAAAAAAGGTTGTTATTTATTAGGTTTTACTTTTAGTTTAGTGTGTTTCGATGTTCTTCATGAAGGACTAGCACCCCGCGCTATTACTCGCGAAATATCATATAATATATATAGTACCAGCGGCGAAGTTCATACAAGCCGATTGCCACCGGGTTACTTTTAAAAATCTATGCATATTCATTGTTTAACTGTATCTAGATATATGAGAAACCGGAGATAGTATCACGCTATATGAATTTCCTTTTTTTGGGACGTTTTACGTTGATCTAAATTCCATCCGTCGCCACTGGTACGTACGTACACGTAATTTTACTTTTCCGGGATAAAAAGTAGCTTCTGTGTTAATCCAGGCTATAATCTAACTTCAACAAATTCGGTTCAGTAATCGTGACGTCAAAGAGTGACAAACATTACATACCATCATAATCATCAGTTTTTCTTTCGCAAATCTTGCAAAAAATTTTTTTTTGCAAGATTTACGTCTGTGTCCAGGGTATTTATTATCTATCTTCGTTTTAAATTTCGATTAGTAGTTGCGGTGTGAAAGACCAACAAACATCCAAACATCCATACAAACTTTCGCCTTTTTAATATTAGTAGGATTTTTCTAACTTCAGATCAAAAGTATCCGTTCGTAAATTCGACGGCCTCCGTGGCGCAGTGGTATGCGCGGTGGATTTACAAAACGGTGGTCCTGGGTTCGATCCCTGGGTGGGCAGATTGAGATTTTTTTAATTTGTCCAGGTCTGGCTGGTGGAAGACTTCGGCAAAGACGTACCGCCAAGCGATTTAGCGTTCCGGTACGATGCCGTGTAGAAACCGAAAGGGGTGTGGATTTTCATCCTTCTCCTCGACAAGTTAGCCCGCTTCCATCTTAGACTGCATCATCACTTACCATCAGGTGAGATTGTAGTGAAGGGCTAACTTGTAAAAAATTTAAAAAAAAAACCACCATCTGTCCGAATGATAACTAAACAAACATTTTCATAACTATTTGCATTGAGACTAAAATTTCAGAAGCGTTTTTTTTATTGCACAGTAAATATTTTAAGAGATAACAGTATTTACTTTGGGATTGAAAACAATCTCCAAGTTTCTCAATGTATTGAGGTCATGATTTTCGCAAGTGTTTACTTTTAGATAGAGCCTTAATAGTTTGGCCAACAAATAAAAAACCGGCCCCTCTAGCCAAGTGGTACGATTCTTTTTCTACTATCGCTAACGCTTCGAAAACTAGGAAGATGTATGGGAATGACATTTGCTATCGACAGGTCACGTGATCAATATCTGTCATTCCCATACTATTTCTCTAGTTTTTTTTTTCTCTTCAAATTAACCCTTGACTGCAATCTCACCTGATGGTAAGAAATGATGCAATCTAAGAAGGAAGCGGGCTAACGTGTTAGGAGTAGGATGAAATTCACACTCCTTTCGGTTTCTACTCGACATCGTACCGGAACGCTAAATCACTTGGCGATACATCTTTGTCGGTAGGGTGGTAACGGCCGAAGCCTCCCACCAGCCAGACCTGGACTTATTAGGAAAACCTCAATAGGGCCAGCCGGGGATCGAACCCAGGACATCCATCATGTAAATTCACCGCGTACACCACTGCGCCACGGAGGCCGTCGTAGTTTTCAAAGCGTTAGCGATAGTAGAAAGAGAATCGATATGCCACTTGGCTAGGGAGGCTGATGGATCAGATTTATTGCTTCTCTTTCAATAAACACAAAACTACAAAGTTTGGAGAGCTAACAATCTGAAAAGTAGATACAAAGTTTTGAGAATCGTACAAAGGTTGCCTTTCTGTCGATATTCCACAAGATTTATATTGGAAAGTGTACAAGAGAACTGTTTGGTTTCATTTCTACTACAACTTTCCGCTTGGTTTCAGTGCAAACTATTCGAAATGTTTATAGAGTTCAAAATATTTTTTGGAAGCGTTTGAACTGAAAAATATATAGGTTTGCCTGTGGGGTCAACAGTTTTATTAATTTGCTATAATTAAACACAAGTGTTAAAACGACTATAGGCATTAGGCATCTAACAAGCGAATACAAAAGTGTCGTTTGAAAAATATAACAGAATAACTTTAAATAGTTTAAGAAACTAAAAAAACGCTTTTAGCACGCACTAAAAATTACCAATATTGAATTTAAATCACGTGACTATTTTTTTCGTATTCCTGACAGCAAATCCTTTCATTTGATATCCATATCATGGGGGTGGATTTAAAAATTTCATCCTAATCGAACCGACTCGACCGGGAAGTGGGTCAAAAAAGATTCCAAATTTTTTTTACATACATAGTTACAAGCTTGGGAAGGCCGCACTAGTGGATTTGTAATGACGTTTCTGAGCTACTCATGTATTGTCATCAGAACTCAGAGCGTGTGCAAAATTTCATCCTAATCGAAGACCGGGAAGTGGGCAAATTAACATTCCAAGATTTTCTTACATACATAGTTACAAGTGAAGCTAATATAAATCGTGTAAAAATACACTGAACGTTTTAAGTTCTATGTATTCATATTAAACGAATTACTGTTTGCATTTTACAGAGGACCATGCTAAAGGTCTGAGCACGTTTACCGTGATGGCTGGTCTGGGAGGATTTATGGGTTATTCACTTGGAGGTATAAACTGGGATGAAACTTCGTTAGGTAAGGAATTTTTCAAAATTACTTTTTGCTGTTACAACATATTCTGCTGATTTTTTTAGGTAATGTTGGCTATGCTAGTCTGTACACCGTAGAAGTAGGGGCGAGAGGATTACCAGCAAAATCTCTCTATAACTTCTAGAGAAGTGCAGCTAGTTCTATATTAGAACGAGTATCCAAAGCAGCTCTAATAGGATCTTTCCAAATTTGGTTACGCAGGGAGAACAACACGAGCAGAGAAGGAGAGTGTTGATCGATCGTCAAGGAATTCCTTAACCCTACATCTAGTAGTCAGAAGTCCTGGACTTTGCTCGGTGTTTTTCTCTCTACCACGCGATGAACCCGGCACCTGTACGGTGAATCCATGGAATGCTAAGATATTCGTCTCCCCCGTCTCTCCAACTAACTCTGAAAACTAACTGAGTCCTCTGTAGTCAAAGTTTGTTTTATCTTGATTCTCCACTTACATCGCGGCTATATTGTTTGTAAGCGACTAAGTGGCAGCTCAAGCGTTTACCACGATTTGTTTACTTTCTCTTAGCTGTCTAAAGAAAATAGACTTAAATTGTTATTATAAGTTTTATTATAGTCTATTACTTCGTATCCCGTGATGCCATACATTGTAAGTAGTGTGAAGTTTAATTATTATTAACGAGCTGACGCCACGCGTTTTCACTCACGTAGTTTTCGTTCCTGTAGGAATACGGGGATAATGTATAGCCTATAGCCTTCCTGGATTAATGGGCTATCTAACACTGAAAGAATTTTTCGATTCGGGCCAGTACTTCCTGATATTAGAGCGTTCAATTAAACAAACAAAAAACTAATATTAAAAATTAGTATAGATAAGTAAATTGATTACACTCAATTTCCTTCCACAGGTGCGTTATTCGGTGGTCACGTAAGGGCAGTATTTTTTCTTATCACCATCATTTTTATTATATGCGTCTCAGCAACTATCACGAGTTTTAAAGAGATTCCACTGAATGAGGTCAAGGACAGTGATGATTACAACAAATTGAATGATAAGGATCAATTCGAAGATAACTTCAACCAGGAAGAGAACATAGAGAAGAATGGACTGAAGAAAGACAATATATCATATGGTTCATTGAATCAACCGGAGATAACAGTTGAGAGTGATATCAATGTAAGTGTCAAGTCATATTGCAAATATTTTCTTGATAATACAAAATGTCATTAAAATTAAGTACATAATTATTATTATTAGACTACAAAAGTAATATACTTATATGACTTTTTTTAGGTAATTTTAATTACATTTCGATTTATCAAGAAAATATTTACTATATGTATTTATCTTTCTTCTAAGCTCCAGAATGTTTAATAACCTGAATTTTTTTTTAAAGAAGTTATTTTGGTGTTTTATTTTGACCTATAAAATATTGATACAGTTAAAGGTATTGAACTAGAATTGATTAAAATTATTGGTTTTAAGTTACTTTTTTTAGAATTTATCATTCATGTATCTGTCTGCTCTAAACTACTTGACCGATTGAGTTATTTTTTTTAAATCTAATTAATGACGGAACAAGTAGAATGTATGTATACATACATAACAAGACATCACCTACGATCTTTTACCTTTTGTCGTATATAGTTTGTTATAACGTAAATAGATAATCTAAGATTTTTTACTATTAAATATGTTACGTGCCTATAAAATCACCGCAAAAACTAATCCAAATTTAGCTACTCCACTGACGGCACACATCACCATTTTGTGTTTACTTACATTATATACCTACATATTTATAAATATATAGTTTTTGCACTTCCTGAACACACAACTCGACATTATAGACAAGATTTAGGTATTATTTATTTAAATATCTTTCATTGTCTACAATGCGACTAAATTAAACTAAGATAATTAACCACTTATGTCCGTCTTAGTTTCGACGCACTAGTGACATATCTATAGTATAAAATCTTTGTTGTTATGCCTCATCATCATTATCAACCCATATTCGGCTCACTGCTGAGCTTGAGTCTCCTCTCAGAGTGAGAGGGGTTATTCCAATAGTCCACCACGCTGGCCCAATGCTGATTGGCGGACTTCACACACGTAGAGAATTAAGAAAATTCTCTGGTATGCAGGATTCCTTGCGATGTTTTCCTTCACCGTTTGAGACACGTGATATTTAATATCTTAAAAAGCACAAAACTGAAAAGTTGGAGGTGCATGCCCCAGACCGGATTCGAACCCACACCTTCCGGATTTGGAGGCAGAGGTCATATCCACTGGGCTATCACGGCCTTGTTATGCCCAAAGTACCAAAACTTTCGTTGCACCCATATTATCTTTCAACATGCCAACCCCTTTTAAATGTTTACGTATGTGTTAAACTAGTAATATAGTGTAATTGCAAGAAATAATTGTTTAATTATGTTCAGGGAACCAATACAATAACACTGAAGGTGCCAGAAGGTCACGGGGAGCCCCTATCCCTCAACCATTACCTCAAGTCCATCGTGATGATGCCGAAGTCCCTGCGTGTCGTCTGCCTCACCAACCTCTTCTGCTGGATGGCACACGTCTGCTACTCATTATACTTCACCGATTTTGTTGGTGAATCAGTTTTTGAAGGCAATCCTGCTGTAAGTATAATTTTTCTATGTTTTTTTTTAATCTGTACAAGTTAGCCGTTTACTGCAAACTCATCTGTAAGAATCCTGCATACCAGATGGTAAGTCATGATGCAATCTAAGATGGAAGCGGGGTAACTTAACTAAAGTTTGACACTCCTTTCGGTTTCCACGCGACATCGTACCAGAATGCTAAATCGCTTGGCGGTACGTCTTTGTCGGTAGGTTGGTAGCTAGTGCCACATAGCACTAGCACTAGCCACCAGATATGCAATCGTTATGTAACAAAGATATAGTGCACATGAGAACCCATACTCTTTTGCGTCAGGGGTAAAAACTGGCCACCATCGTTCGTTAGACGTTCGACTGGGGTTCAGATGACAATGTATCACAGTGATCAACTATCAACTATCAGCTAATCATGAATAGCGCAGTTGTCAAACGATATATCCTCTATAAATGTGATCAAACTTTTCTCATTAATAATGGAGACGTCTGACGATACCATTCCACCCAACTCCCGTGGTATAGGACACAGCTTCACTTGTGTCTCGACAGTGTCCCCCCCTCAAACCTTCCTGTAGCCTTCATAAACCTAAAAATATCCCCTATGGTTAGGCTCGTCAGGTCTGCTTCATTTAATGTATCCTTACCTTCTCCAATCTTGCCAGCGCGAACATGGGATACTCAGTTATAAAATGATAGCTCGTTAGGTCTCCTCCTCACCACAACCTGGACCCGATGGATCTTCTATGATTTTCATTATCTTCAAGTGTCTATTGAACAATGTCCAGTAGTCATGTCTGCTACAGTGATTAATTGGATCTGTTGTGTGTTGTGTGTGTAGTTGTTTTGTTTTCTTCTTGTCGAATGAATTCAGGAACATTATCGACTGTCTGTATTTTATCGAGCTGTTCCATCATGTATTCGATTATCTTTCTGTAATTCCTTCAATAACAAACCGCTAAAAATTAATCTATACCTGCTAATATTATAAAGCTGAAGAGTTTGTTTGATTGAACGTGCTAATCTCAGGAACTACTCGTCCGATTTGAAACATTCTTTTAGCGTTATATAGCCTATTTATCGAGGCTATAGGCTATATATTATCCCCGTATTCCTACGAAAACGAGAACTACACGGGTGTAACCGCGCGGCGTCAGCTAGTATTTATAAAGGTTTTCGATTATAGTTAAGCCATGGGTGATAATTACATCGTTGAATTTCAATTTCATTCAGTAAAGTGATTCAGTCAGTAAACAAAGATAAATTACATTAGCTAGAATACGGATTAGCGCCAAATGGCTTCATATGATGTTGTCGTTTAGATTATCGTTATAAAACTGACTCATCAGCTTGAAATAGGTTAACGTTTAATTGGACCCACTTTGTGCCTTCTCATATCTATACTATTAGTATAAAGCTGAAGAGTTTGTTTGTTTGTTTGATTGAACGCGCTAATCTCAGAAACAACTGGTCCGATTTGAAAAATTCTTACAATGTTAGATAGCCCATTTATCGAGGAAGGCTATAGGCTATATATTATCACGCTAAGACCAATAGGAGTCTAAGAAGGACCAATATCACCAATTATTATTTACCAATGCATATCTGAGAATTTTCTTAATTCTCGTTATTTGGGATAAATATTACACATAATAGGCCTTATTTATAGGCGATGGGTTTCCACTTACCATCAGGTAGGACATTTAATTGGTCAGTCAATTCTAAAAAAGACTGTATATTCATGTCATGATTCATGAAAAATATAATATTCTATAACTCAATGGAAAAATGTTTCCTTAGTTCTTACATGTGATTCCAGGAATAAAATTACTTTATATTTTAATTATGAGTGATTAGCAAATACAGTTCCTATGTTTTAATCACTATAGTAGGTACCCATATACCATAAACCAGAATCAAGAATTTTATAAATAATAAAAAAGTTTCATCAATATTTTGAAGAGAAGCTACACATGGAAAATTAGCTTAATAGTAATTATAAAATATATCTTCCCGAGATCTTGAATTAATAGGCCAAGCCCACAATAATTATGTGGGCAGGAGGTATTTTCTATTACTTTAAAAGCCTGACGAGAAAGTAATATCACTTACAGTAAATTGAAAAATTGCTCCTAATTTATTGCAGGCGCCGGTGGGAAGTGAAAGTCGTATAAATTATGAAGCCGGAGTCCGTTTCGGATGCTGGGGGATGGCGATGTACTCGCTATCTTGTGCTTGCTACTCTACTGTTATTGAAAAACTTATCAAAAAACTTGGGTAAGATAATCTACTTATTTATTTATACATTGCTCTGATAATTGGCTATTTCAGGATAACAAAATCGCTCCTATGCATACTTTTCGTACCTATATCATTAAAGGTTCATTCGAATTATGACATGTTCATATAGGTAAGTTGAAAACGAAGTTATTGATTGACTCGATTTGCAACAAATCCCAACTTACGTGGGTAGATACTATACTCATAAATGGCAGAGAAACTTTAAAGCCAATAAATTAATTTACATAACTTAAAGAAAGCTGCGGGCTAGAGTATAGCAAAATGTAGTACAGTATTGTGTAGTAAATACATCAACTGTAAGTTTGGCGACTTCGTTCGTATAACTCCCGAGTGTCCGAGCGGGCCAGGGGGCGTGTAGCGATGAATGAAAAACCCACGACTGATGCACCTCACTTCTCCGCACGCACGATTTCACACCCGCGCAGTCTTTCCCTCCGTCCCCCGCATATCATGGGAGTGTAATCAATAAACTTGCCAGACTATAAAACTGTTTATTTGAACCACATAAACTGCGAGTTCTCATATCACTTATCCTTCAACTTGACTATAGTTTTACTTCCTTACTCATATAACAAGATCAGACAGCCCTTGACTTTCAGCCGATACTTGCTAGGTTTCCAGATTTAACTGCACCTTCAGAATTAAATGGCTGACAGCACTTTATTCTTATCTACGTTTATAAGTAGTTCCGGGGAAACCTGACAGATTACGAAGCCAAATAACCCAATGTTAGGAAGCCGTATTGGGTTTTTTGTACACGTAATTCTTTTGTAAAGAAAATGTTGGCAGTGTACAATGTACATACTTGTAGATAGTAGAACTAGAGCCTCTATTACGAATAAAAAACAATAAACATACTAGGCAGTGCGAAAGGTCTAGTTGAAGGCTTTCGTGATATGTGGTTGGTAGTTTATGTATACCATGAGTGATGGATCTCCGATATACATTGAGTTTTCCTTTCTTTCAAGATTTTCTTAGTAGCAGCTCGCAGTTGGTAAATTTGTGGTATTAGGCAACGAAAATTAGTATAATTTTATCGTTGGTATGAGGTATATCTTGGTGCCTTAGTGAGCACGTTTGGCCGTAGGGTCGTGGGCGGATAGCGTACATGGCGAAACTTTAGGGGTTCTTTGTTGATTGCGGGACCCTAAAAAGAGCTAACTGGTACAATAATTTTCACAGTAAATATAAATGTCGAAGCAATATAGTCTAATGGCCACTTATTAATAACTAGCGGACGCTCGCGGCTTCTGCCTTTAGACCTCCATTATCCGGCCCTGTCGCAAAATTCGTTCTCAGCCAATGTCTACTATCTATAAACTACCTACTTGCCAAATTTCATTTTTGTATGTCAAACGGTTTACGAGATTTCGTCATTTATTCGCATTTATATATTAAGATAGGCCTATTAAAAATCCAATTCCAAATAGATTTTAAAGTCAATCGTGGGGTTCCAAATAGTTCTTATCAATTATTATTAATTTAAGACTTCTCGGTGTTTGCTGGTTCATTCATAAAAGTAAAATGGAAATGCCCGTTCGCTGGTAAAATCTAGGTAAGAAGAACCCATTCAACTTGTAGAAGTCAAGTAGATTAAGATCGTACCGTAGTATATTTTCCCTCTTTTCTACTTCAGATTAATGCATTTTAACTTATCCCGGAATAAATCATGGTTGCCGCGGGATGTGTGAAAAGTTGAATTTCACGCAGGTGATGTCGTGGAATTCAATAATCAGTAAAATTAAAGTGTCTGTGATTTTTAAAATAACCATGTTTTATCAACGTAAAACATAATTTTTTTCTTTTTGTCTGTTGGTTTGTTTTGGCTAATCTCTGGAACGGCTGAACCAATTTTACTGGAACTTTCACTAGAATACAGAGGAGGTTTTTTTTTGTATTTATCGTATTGTTAGTTTCTTTGTGGTGTTCAGCTAGCAGCTACATATTATCCCGAAAAAATTCACGGGTTTTGTGAATAGTTGAATTTCACGCGGATGATTTCGCTGGTTATGAAATGTTAACCGACATCCAAAAAGGAGGAGGTTCTATGTTCAGCTGTATGTATGTTTTTTTTTACTTGTTTCAGAGCAAAGCGAGTATACGTGGGCGGCCTGTGCACGTATAGCTGCGGCATGATGATGCTGTGTCTCCTGCGGGCGCGCGCTGCCGTCATCCTCTTCAGCTGGACAGCTGGAGTGATGTACTCCACGCTCTTCACCATGCCGTATCTGCTGGTCGCGCACTACCACGCTACTGGGATGGTACGATCTTCAATCTTTAGGCATATGATGCTGTGTCTCCTGCGGGCGCGCGCTGCCGTCATCCTCTTCAGCTGGACAGCTGGAGTGATGTACTCCACGCTCTTCACCATGCCGTATCTGCTGGTCGCGCACTACCACGCTACTGGGATGGTACGATCTTCAATCTTTAGGCATATGATGCTGTGTCTCCTGCGGGCGCGCGCTGCCGTCATCCTCTTCAGCTGGACAGCTGGAGTGATGTACTCCACGCTCTTCACCATGCCGTATCTGCTGGTCGCGCACTACCACGCTACTGGGATGGTACGATCTTCAATCATTAGGCATATGATGCTGTGTCTCCTGCGGGCGCGCGCTGCCGTCATCCTCTTCAGCTGGACAGCTGGAGTGATGTACTCCACGCTCTTCACCATGCCGTATCTGCTGGTCGCGCACTACCACGCTACTGGGATGGTACGATCTTCAATCATTATAATTTAAATATTTTTTTTCATTTCATGCAGTCAGTCAGTTATTTGGAAAAAATTGTGCAATATATTAAACAGATACTCATGTTCCTAATAAAAAAATAATATTACAAGTTAAATTACAATTTAAACATCTAGGTATAACATGGAAAAAGTCAGAGCTTGCTAGGATCTCATACAATGAGGTAGGTACTCCGTACTCGTGAACCAAGCATAGGCTTTATATGTCATTTTTTTCCGAATATAGAATAATATATTTCGAAATATATTATTCTAAACTCGGAACTCGTGGCTTCATAAATAAAAAACCCAATAACATTGCAAGTCAATAAAAAGCTTGTAAAAAGGGAAATCAAAGGGAAAGCTTCATAAATTGGTTTTCTAAGAAATGTGACGTATGGGTTTATAGGACATCCTATACCTAATAATGGCATATATTCATATAGCTGCCAAATCCAATTATAACTTATGTTTTAGTAAATTTAACTGTATTATGCTCACAATGTAATCATGTACTTGTATAAATGTATTAACAGTTGATTTTCCTAAATTATTAAACGACAAACACCATAAGAAGCTTTCACTTAACTGTTGGATCAAGAGTCGGATACAGAAGGCAGTGATTCTTGAGACGGCGCGTATTGTGAGGAAGTTCCTCACTCTCAAGCCCTGACCACCAGTAGCTTGAGCACTCAAATGTCCCGCAGCGGGAGGGTTGATTTTTTTTCATTAATTTTTACCTAACAGTGTTTTGTATTTTATTTTTATACTAGCTGAAGCCGCGTTGGTTTATATAATATATAGCCTATAGCTATAAGTTTTTAAATCGGACCAGTAGTTCCTGATATTAGCGCGTTCAAGCAAACAAACAGACAAACTCTTCAGCTTTATAATATTAGTATAAACATTTTTGAAAATTAAAAAAAAAGGACTAATAAATAAATGATAGATAATACGGCACGAATATATTTCAGTGGGACAGCGAAGGAGGCGGCAGTGAGCACGAACGCGGGATAGGCACCGACGTGGCAGTGGTCAGCAGCTGTGTGTTCGTGGCGCAACTCCTCATCTCGGTGATCATGGGCTTCGCGGTGAAGATCACCGGCTCCACCGCAGCGGTAGTGGCTGTCGCCGCCACGCTGGCAGGCGCCGCTGCCTTCACCGCCACCAAGATTACTTACCTCGATCTGTAAATAGCACTAAAGAGGCTATTTATCTAAAGAACTATCATAATTATCAGCATAATAAAGGGACAGTGGCGCTAACATATCACATTTTTTTTTCGTGTTGAGTAAGTGCCAATGGCTCCATGTGGGACCAATACGGCGACACCGAGGGGTTTTTTGTGAGCGCAGAAGCATCGCCTGATGAGACCCGAAGGCTGAAAGAAGAACAGAGGACGGAACGACTCTCTAAGCGTCTCATGTGAGACTCGCACCTCGGCTTAGAGGGCCATTTGGGAGCGAACATACCACATACGAGATAATCTCGTTAAGAGAAATAAACAAAATGCAACAAATGGTGGTGCAACCGGAAATAACGCTGTTTAATTGTGTTGGTTGAAAAGAGATAGAACTGGGACAGCTCCGCCGGCATTGTAAAAATATTGTAAGCCACTTCACATAATTGGCCATTGTAGTGCTAAAATTGCTATATACCTGCAGTGGTTTACAATATTTTTACTACGGCCACGCATACAACCATTAATTTTTTTATTTATAATATATTTACCTAGAGCAAGTAATTAAATCTAAAATCTTTAACTGTATAAATATTAATTAATCTTTGTGTACATTAATAGATTTTAATTAAATTAATTTTCTTAAAGTAGTGTGGTAAGCACAAGTTGATAACATAAAATATGCTAACGTGTAAAATAAACTGTTTTTAAATATAAATGGATAGCTACATTATTAGCGAGTGACAAAGACCTCACGTATTCCCACTTGTATGGTTACGTGTTTGTAAAAACAAATATAAAGCTGTAATACATAGTATTTAAAAAAAAGAAAAAATATTTTATTCCTTTCTGTCGCCTGAATTTGTACAATATCCACAGATGTTGGTGTTTCATTAATTTAGAATAAATAGTAAATAAAATTATTAACTGTAAATATTAATTTAGATAATTATTTGTTTACTCGTAAATATGTAAGTTTAAACTATAGCTATTTTTGTGTTATTAGATCTGAATAAAGTATGTGATATTTATATGATTATAAACGTGATATGATAGTAAAAACTTAGTTAATTTTGATTATAAGTAAAAACATGGTATAAACCTATTATTATAAAGAAATACTTATTAAATAAATATTTAACAATGTTGTGTACTCGTCTATCTCAATTATTACGTTCATCATCATCATCATCATCATCATCATCATCATCGTCATCATCATCATCATCATCATATCAGCCGATGGACGTCCACTGCAGGACAAAGGCCTTTTGTAGGGACTTCCAAACATCACGATACTGAGCCACCTTATTACGTTGGCTTAGTTCAATAGGAATGAGGGAAATTGGATTTTTAATAATAGTAGTTTAAAATTCAGGCGTAGGTACTTACAGGTTTTTCACGCGGACTAAGTCATGGAAATCTTCTCGTTTGGAAGCAAAGTTTCTAATCATCACCATCATCATTGTCAACCCATATTCGGCTCACTGCTGAGCTCGGGTCTCCAATCAGAATGAGAGGGGTTAGGCCAGTAGTCCACCACGCTGGCCCAATGGCATGATTTCACACACGCAGAGAATTAAGAAAATTCTCTGGTATGCAAGTTTCGTCTCGAGGTTTTTCCTTCACCGTTTGAGACACGTGATATTTAATTTCTTAACATGCACACAACGAAAAGTTGGAGGTGCAAGCCCCGGACCGAATTCGAACACACACCATTCAGAATCGGAGGCATAGGTCATATCCACTGGGCTATCATGGCTATTTAATGTTAAGTTTTTGATAATGATCCATAATTCAGGATCATTGATTCCCAAAGTGAAGTCCCAGGGGTCCACGGGAGTTTCGTTGGCGTGACAAATAATTGGGGGTTCACAAATCGAGGGTCACGTCTACCTTGTGCTGTATTGGATGAAATAACATTATAGATTTGACGACTTAACTTTTTAGACATCCACTCACAGTACAAAGGGCCTAGTGGCAGTTTGATACTGTTACTATCGCGTTATCGTAAACGCAAATTTCTAAGGAATTGAAACAGCTCCATCTAGTGGTACTACTGCACGACTATTTCAATCCCATATAAATTTGCGTTTACGTCAACGCGATAGTAACAGTATAAAAATATTGAAAACTCCCACTAAACACACGGTAAATTATAACTTTTTCGAAAACTTTTAGTTCGTGGTTGGAACTCAGCCGCGACATAGATATATCAAAAGATATTTCACAGTTCAAATCAAATCTTTACATTTTTGTCGAGTTTTGGTAAAATGGTAGTTAACATGAACCAGCCAAAATTTAAAAGTGGTCTATGAGAAAAATGTTTGGGAAACTCTGATCTAGATGATCATGGATGATGATGGATCTCCAAGAATATCTCGTTCATCATCTCTGAGAATTTCTACAAAGAAAAAACAACTCATTGTTTCATACCACAAATCAAATATCGAACCCATGACCTTATTTTTCGAAGCCACATAGACAGAATGCATAGGCCAGTGGATCAAAAATGCTAGCCACTCAACATCCAATAAGTCCACATGCCTGCAGCGCTAATTGGCTTAACATCCGTTAAAACTGTTCGTGTATTAGTCGCGATCGGCATGGTGTCTTGCACGATGTCTTGCATGATGTTTACAGTATCCGAGCCACAAGCGCGGTTTATTATTTACTTATTTTGAAGGAAATAATCTCAAAAATAATCACTAATATTTTCTGATAATTTCAGTAAGCCGAAGTAATCAAAATTGTTTTACCATTTATATTTCCTATCATCTAATCTACTAAATCTAATCGGTCCCCATGAAACTTTAGTAACTGCAAATTTAGCATTCCGGGCTCCCCAACTATTAGCGCTGCAGGCACGTGGACTTATTGGATAGTGAGTGGCTAGCATAAGGCAGTTTGATTATAATTTAAAACGCTTAAACTTCCCCAAATAACTAACCGCTAAAAGCAAACAGTTGCTCCATCTTTACAGTGAAGAAAGTGTTGCAAACTTTTCTTCGCTTCTGCATAAAGTGTAATGAGTTAAGTTCACAAACTACTTTTGTAAGTATACTTAGTACTTACTAGTATATCTCAATCTACATTATCGTATGTGCCATACACACTCGTATACGTATATTAAGTGTTAAAACAGATGAAACTTTTAGAACTTCCCAGCCAGCCAGCATCCAGCAGATCCCTGCAACCCGCTTGATCCTCGGTCCACCTAGTTTGGGGTCGACCAACACTGCGCTTTCCGGTGCAGGGTTGCTATTACTGCGCCTTGGGTCCCCCAACGTCCATGGGCTCTTCGAACTATGTGGCCTGCCCATGTTTATAATAAATGGTAATTTACCTGCTTTCTGAGGCACGGAGTTGTAACTCCATTTTCTTTCCAGGATTTAACCAAGAATAAAATTCAAAGTAAAAAAAAAGAAAAAACTAACAAGCAAACAAAATAGCTTCAGCTTTATGGCTTTAATAGAGTAAAAACGATAATTTCCAAAAATTTATATTAAAATTAAACCCTGGTACATCATGCCTCAAAGCGATATCGGCAAACCACTGGACTCAATGTAGCACATGATCAATACAATACAGTAATAAATCGTGTCATTCTTCGTGAGATATGCAAGACATTTATACAAATTTAGCTTCACAAATACTCTGGAGTCGTAAATCCAATAATAAGTCTGTAATCGTTAAATCTGAGTGTCCCGCTCGTTTATAAGCATCTCAGTGAATTGTGCTGTTGACTCTTGGCGTATGAAGGTCACGGTGATTTTATTTTATAAATTGCAGGATCATGTCCCCTTGGCCTATATACAGTGAGAATTAGGCCGGGATCACATTTTGTTATCATCGATTCTTATTTTAGGTATAAGAATACTTCATCATCATCATCATTAACAAACCATATTCGGCTCACTTTTGAGCACGAGTCTCGAGGATAGGCCACCACGCTGGCGCAATGTGGATTGACAGACTTCACACACGCAGAAAATTAAGAAAATTCTCATGTATGCAGGCTTCCTCACGATGTTTTTTTCTTCACCGTTTGAGACACATAATATTCAATTTCTTAAAATGCACATAACTGAAAAGTTGGAGGTGCATGACCCTGACCGTATTATGATCATAATTAGCCTACTTTAACGGCCGAATACAGAGCCAAACTTCTCCTTATAGGAGAGGGAATATGGAGCTTAGATCCACCATGGTACTTCAGTGGGATTGGCGGGCTCAGGTTTCTTAGAAGAAAGATGAGCTCAGTTTACTCAGATTACCCAGAACTCGAAACCTAGACTCCTAAATCCGAAGCCACCTATGCTAACTACTGGTTCAATGAGGTAGTAATGAATAACATAACAAAAAAAAACAAAATTTATATTAATTTGATTGTTTTAGATTTGACTACAATGATATTTGTGGAAAGCAATGATGAAGTCTAAGTCTCAGTATTTACAAATCATACGTGTCTGGAAAGATCCGAAAGGGCATTCCACATCTTAGCTTGATCGACTTCAATCGACATTCCAGCATGTATTCAGCTTTCCCATTTTACAATTTGTCTACTCATAGTAGGTTCATTAGTTATGGGACGCACTAAATTCGTTTGGTGGGTCTACCTATCCCCGTACCGCTAAGAGCAATTTCAGTCGTTGGTCATTGTATGTAAACTCATGGTATACGGCCTCCGTGGTGCAGTGGTATGCGCGGTGGATTTACAAGACGGTGACGGGTATCCCCGGCTGGGCCAATTAAGGTTTTCCTAATTAGTCCAGGTCTGGCTGGTGGGATGCTTCGGCTGAGGCTAGTTACCACCCTACCGGCAAAGATTTACCGCCAAGCGATTTATCTAGAGTCTGGTACGATGTCGTGTAAATTGGGGTGTAGATTTTCATCCTACCCTTAACAAGTTAGCCCGCCTCCATCTTAGATTGCATCAAGGGAGTCAAGGGCAAAGTTTAAAAAAAACAAAGGAATTACGTGATTCAAGCTTTAATCTTCTCAACCAGGTACATGGACATCTCAATAAAGATATATTGTTCAGTTTCGTATGAGAGAAATTGCATGGTGTCGGTCTCTCAAACGATCTATCATAGCCGTGCCACCTCTGTCCTTTTGTTCACGACGTAGGAAACTTTTCCTATAAATTCCTGAAGTCACATTAATAATAGTTCGTGTTAGAAACTGTTTGAAATTGATAACAAAAGTTTTTCCCATTCGCATTTTCTATGTTCTAGATTTCTGCAGGTAATCGGTTAGATAATAAAAATAATTGATTTTTAGATAAGTAGGACGGCGGAGTTTTAAATGATTCATCATTATCAACCCATATTTGGCTCACACTGAGCTCGAGTCTCCTCTCAGAATGAGAGGGGTTAGGCCAATAGTCTTCTACGCTGGCCCAATGTGTATTGGTAGACTTCACACACGCAGAGAATTAAGAAAATTCTCTGGTATGCAGGTTTCCTCACGATGTTTTCCTTCACCGTTAGAGACACGTGATATTTAATTTCTTAAAATGCACACAACTGAAAAGTTGGAGGTGCATGCCCCGGACCGGATTCGAGCTCACAGCCTCCGGAATCGGTGGCAGAGGTCATATCCACTGGGCTATTACGGCTCACCTAGAACTTTAAATGACTATTAGTAGAGATATACCCACCCCATAGACGTTGCAGGGGCACTCACAGGGGACCATTCTCCCGCTGAGTGTCGAATTGTAAGTCAAGCGGGTGAGGGATCCCCTGGGGGCGCCCCCACAACATCTATGAATTCCACTATAGTAAAATTACGATCCATTATGGATGATGACAGTTTTTTAGATTGTAATTATAAATTAAGAGTACGATAATAGTGAATCTTTGTAGAAGTAACAGGGTATCTGCGTAGCTTGGTAGGGGTAGAATAGGTAGGTGTAAAATGGAAGTAGAAAAGGATAGGGGTAGGGAATGAGTCAAAGCGAAGCTTGACCCGCTAGTAAAATATAAAATGCTAAAAAAGGGAATGAATAATTTGTTACATAGTTCTATTTGTAATACTTACTTATACCCGATGTGAAGTTAGTCCAGAGTCTCCATTGCAGGCAATTATTTGCGCAATAAAATAGCAATAAAACATTAAATTATTCTGTTTACTTTGCGACAGCCGACCGCCCGATAGACGCGTAATGCGGTCACATCAAACGGATCCGTATTTAATCTACTGCCTTGTAATTATTGCTAGTTTCACAGTGCTGATGAATATTTCTACTATCCTGTTTCCATTGTCAATAATCACAAATGTAACATTAATTTTATTTATTTCGAATGGAGTCGTGCGTAACTCAAAATTTCTTGTTATCAGAAGTGGGATATTCAATTGTACTATTCCTATTTATTATGATTAAACCTGTATATATTTCACATAAATAACCCTAACGAGTGTATCTTTGCAAATTTCCTTTGTGTCCCTTTGAATACTTATTACTTGATGCAAGAAAACCACGTCTCGTTCACATTACATTTTATGCCATAGCACATACTCTAACTATGACCGGGATACTGACTACGACACAGGACTGATCCTGTTAGCCCATATACGTATCGTCCTTTTACAAACGCCTTTACTCAAACGTTACGACTCTCTAAGTTCCTTCACTCTTCGGGCTCGACTCTGTCAGAGTTAATGGGTTTTCCCAATCCACCCGATTACGCTGCTAGCAAATACACAAACAAAAAAAAACAAAACTTGTCGTCCGATTCGTCGATCATAATGAATACAATGAAAACATGTATTTTACAATTGATAGCAAAGTGCAAACTTACACAGAATAAAAGCGACGTATTTACGAAGCTTGCTATCGTAATCCAAACAAAAACTCAAATAATGGGGTTCCTCCACCGTCTGTGGATCAAAGCGACCCAATGCAAGGCTTTAGAAGAGTCAAGCGGAGAGCTCGAAACTTTGTTTTTCGAATCTGTCTACCGTGTAACGTATTTTGCAGGTAATCCCACGAGAGGAAGTTGGATTAATCTTTTAATACTGTTAACTGGACAGGTTCCAAAGTATTCAGAAACTTAATTATTTGGCGACAAACAGTCAGGATTGTTTGGAAAGTTTTCTGATGAGAAGGATTTTGCTCTTTTTGTTCTAATTTTAAGGCAGGGTGAACAAAAGTGTTGAATGAAGATTGAATAAAAAGATTAGTTAGTAAGGAAGTTCTGAAAAACAATTATCACAGCAAAGTACTAGCATACTTTCTGGTTTCTGGGTCAGATTCGTACATACACACATAATAATTATTATCACGTCTTATTTCCATAGGTAGGCAGAGGCCACATTCTTCAACTTCTACCATCATCATGATATCTTCCCCTTGTTTCGTCCATTCTTATAGCTAGCTGTCTGGCAACTCTTGAGCTGATCTTTATTTGGATTTGATCCTTTTTATTAATTAATATGTTTTCATCGTCTTTAAATGCACGAACCACCCAAGCATTTCTTTCTCGATTTAAGATGCTGCGCAGAAATTGGTTAAGTTACTTGATTAATATCTAAGTAACAGTAAGTTAGCTTAGCTCGCTTCATTAGGTAATAATATATTGTCTACTATCAGAATCAGATTAAATCATAGATGTGATAATTATGTCACTACGTCTGCGTTGAAAACCTGAACTACTTCATTATATATTAAACTGTAAATATAAACCCTAATCTGTTGTTGAAAACCGCATTAAAATGCGTTACGTAGTTTAGTCTGTGTAGTCAGATATATCTAATCATAGTCTTAGTAGTTATCTGTCTGCAGGTACCTATGAGTCTTTACAAACAAAACAAAGTCGAGTTATCGTAGGTATAAATATCACATCACACCAATTAAATTTTTATGACTCACTTTAACATTCATTAGGATGGGCCCTTCTCGACAGCGGTATATTGTACCATGTCTACAGCGCAATTGTAAAAGCAACTGTAGCTTTTCTAATTTGTTGCGAAGTTTGGCAATTGCTCAGTGAGTCAAGCAACTTGGATGGTATCATTGAAAACGTGAACGTTACTCTGATGCACTTCATTGCTCTTTATAGATACAAAAATATGGTAAGTGAACCATTTTATTTCTTCTCTTGTTTGTCTTCAACTTTCATCATTTATCTTCTCTTCTCGGACCAAGGCGCGTTTGGAACCCTCAAGTTTAATTTTAAGTTTTCGACTATAATTACCACCATTAATTTAAATTAAGTTAGTTTATAACTTGACGTTTCAAAAGTGCTTGTAAACTAAGCCTAATTGATATAAATGAATCTATACTAATATTATAATGCTGAAGAGTTTGATTGGTCTCTAATCTCAGAAACTAAAAAGTTCTTTAAAAAGTTCTTTCAGTATTAGATAGCCCATTTATTGGGGAAGGCTATAGGCTATATATTATCCCCGTATTCTTACGGGAACGGGAACCACGCGGGTGAAACCGCGCTCCTTCAGCTACTTTTATAATAATGTACGAGTAGTGTCTATTTCATGACGTCTCTTAAGCTTTATGAAAGTTGTAACAGGTTTCTTCATGTTTCTATTTTCATAAAAAAAAATAGTAATTTGTTCCTGTGATTTCAATGTAACATTCAATGTACCAACCAAATCAGCAAACAGTGCTTATTGCTGGCAGAAATAAATATTCCGTTACTAATTTATCACCTCTCTGACAACGAAATTATATTTCAGCGCGAAAACAAAGCAATTTACAAGAGATTAGCTTCAGCTATGGAATCCCCCTATTTTGATACATCTACACCCAAACGCAAGGCGTTGGTCAATTTTTGGGCATCCAGAAACGAAAAATTTCTAAAACTGCTTCTAGCCTTGGGTTCCTGCACTTTGGGGGCTTGGTAAGTAGGTACCTACACGTTATTTAATCATTTAAGGTACATTACATACCCTACCCCTACCTTACCCTAGTAATAGATGAAATAATAGGTACTATTATTTCATCCTTCTTCCTACTATACGAATGAATATTCACATTAAAATTATTTTACCACTCAAAGTCGTTGTCACGTAAAACTTTCGCCCGTATACCGACTTTACAGGCAACCAATTTTTTTTTTTTTTTTTATACCTAGTATACTTTTTAAAGCTGTACCTATGTAGACACTGAAATTTCAATACACGATATTAAAATTGTTATACTCTGGATCTTTTCTTTTAGTAAAAAGCTTTAGATTTGCATAATGCCTAATGTACTGAAAAGAAACATTGAAGTTTGTTTTAAATTTTTGTAATTCCAAGTTTCCTAAAGCATTCAAGTTTTGAAAAAAAAAATGCATGAGTTGCAGGTTTCTAGAATTTTAAGATAACTGTAGAGCTGCCATTTATTTCGATTTATAAAGCTATTAGCTTAACCATATTTTAAAGGAATTGTAGCTCTCACTTGAAGCTTAATTTTAACCATTAAAATTATCTCAATTTTTGTATATGGCTGTTATAATTAGACTAGCGAACGCTCGCGCCTTCGTACGCGTGAAATTCGGTTTTTCACTAATCCTGCGGGAACCTTGGTGGTTTTCCGGTATAAAAAATTATCCAATTTATCTTTATACACATTTTTATCTTAATCAGTTCAGTGGTTAAGTTGTGCAACCTAACAGACAGTCAGACATACTTTCGCATTCTTATTATTAGTATGGATATAATAAAGTAATGTTTTAAGTTATAATTAAACGCAATAAAGGGGTTCGTTATACAACCCATATTCGGCTCACTGTTGAGCTCGAGTCTCCTCTTAGAATGACAGGGCTTAAGCCAATAATAATCCACCACGCTGGTCCAAAGCGGATTGACAGACTTCACACGCAGAGAATTAAGAAAATTCTCTAGTAAGCAGGTTTCCTCACGATGTTTTCCTTCACCATTACTTGATATTTAATATCTTAAAATGCACGCAACTGAAGAGAACCCACACCCTCCGGAATCGGAGGCAGAGGTCATAACCATCTATCACGGCTATCACGGCTTATTAATAAAGGGGTTATATAATATTGCATGTCTCTTGTCTCTGCATTGTCTCTGCATGTGACACTGAGCACTACAGGTATTTTTCATTTGAAAATTGGTTTTCCAGCAAAGGTTTTTCAATATGTTTCATCGAAATCGGTTCACAGGATATAAATATAAGGATGAAAGTTGGAAAACACTGTAAGTTACAAGAAAATCGGTCAAATTAATTAAAATATTATGGTAAACTTCATGTATCTATTTAAGTAAAAAAACTAATGCAATTCTTCCACAGGAACAGTTATCCATTGGTCGACGACATTGACTACAACCTCATGGTGTCAGCTCGATTTCCATTTCATTACCAGACACCCATACGGTTCCCCATATGTTACGTGACAGTATTGATAGTGTTTAACTACGCCTCCCTGTTCGTGATGGTCAACGATCTGGTCATGCAAGCTCATCTCATGCATCTTCTGTGTCAGTATACCGTGCTGTCGGATTGCTTTGAGGGCATTATTGTTGATTGTATGGATGATAAAAATCGTAAGTTACCTATACTTCACAAATGCACGCCGCATATTTTTTACTACCTGAAGCCGCGCGGTTTCAACCGCGTAGTTCCCGTTCCCGTACGAATACAGGGATAATAATTATATAGCCTATACAAAAAAATATTATTTTTTTTGCTATCATCCGCGAAAAGCCGACGAACCCATGCGACAACGTCACCCAGATCCAATTGCAATTGCACGTTGTAGAGTCAACATCTCCTGAGGATGCTCCGGTTTCGGGGTGAAACGTACATTAGAGAGTATTTTGTCAGACCAGTGACGCTGTCGCATGGGTTCGTCGGCTTTTCGCGGATGATAGTAAAATAAATAAATTATTATATATTCATGATGAACTTCAGCAAAGTAAAGCCTGCTTCTATCCAATATAGCCTTTCTTGATAAATTAGCTATCTAACACTGAAAGAAATTTTTAAATCGAACCAGTAGTTCCTGAGATTAGCGCGTTCAAGCAAACAAACGAACAAACTCTCTTCAGCTTTTTAATATTAAGTATAGATTATAAACATATAACTACTGAGAGATTTTTCACTAATAGTGAAAGGGATTTATGGGGAAGGGAAGGAAGCCACCTAGGAGTTTTTATCGAAAACACTGCAACAAGATCTATTAATAAATATATCTACTACATTTTTTATTTTAATATAAAATATTATTTTGATTTTTCATATTACCTGTTTTTGTATTGTTAAAATATTGGAAGTGATAGAACGTATCTACCTCGTCAATAACATAATTGGGTGCACTATTAAAGATGAATTATAAAAGTATTGTAAAAAAAATTGTTTACAGCAATGAACCTAAAGAAATTGGTGATTACGGATTCTTTCCAAGAAATATATTTGAAGCGACTCAGAAACTTGGTGGAACAACACAAATTAATTTTAAAGTATGAAATTTTTATACAAAATTTTATATTATTTTACAGTTTTTAGTTTAGTTGCGTGCAATTGATTATTAATCTGGGGAATAAGGATTCCTCATCATTACAACCCATATTCGGCTCACTGTTGAGCACGAGTCTCCTCTCATAATTATAAGGGTTAGGCTAATAGTCCACCACGCTGTACCAATGGGAAAATTCTCAGGTGTGCAGGTTTCCTCATAATGTTTTTCCTCCACCGTTTGGTTCTTTAATATTAAATTTCCTAAAATACACATAAATGTTGGTGGTGAATGCCCCAGCCAGACCAAATTTGAAACTACACCCTCAGAATCGAAGGCAGAAGTCATATCCACTTCTATTCCGGCTATCACGGCCCTACGGAATATCCTACTAATATTATAAACGCGTAAGTTTGTATGGATCATTGTTTGGATGTTTGTTACTCTTTAACGCCACTACTACTGAAGCGATTTGGTTTAAATTTGGAATGGAAATCGATTTTACTCTGGATTAACACATAGGCTACTTTTTATCCCATTTGTTACTCTGTCACGCCTCGACTACTGAACCGAATTAGCTAAAATTTGGTATTGAGATATATTATAGCCTGGATTAACACATAGGCTGCTTTGTATCCCGGAAAAATCCATGGTCCCCGAGGGATTTGTGAAAAACTAAATTCCACACGGACGAAGTCGCGGGCGTCCGCTATTTAATAATATTTTAGTTTTGAAATTAAGCGTAGGATTTTAATAGATAAATACAGGAGCAGACGGATTGCCTCGAGGGATAACAGGAAATTACTTCGCTTAGTCTAAAAGTTTACTCAACAGTATTTGTAATATTCAACATATATGAGGAATAAATTACAAATGAGTTCGTTGGGTTTGAGTAAATATGTTTCATTGGTTCCGTAGTTAGCTCGTTAGGCAATAAGGTTAGTTCTTGTTCAGGCGAACATTGGATGTAAAACATACATACGTACTCCTTCATGCCTTTTAAAGCACTTTAAGCTGTCAGTCCGACTCCTTCGAACTTTGACACCAATGTTTGCGCACTTTGGCACCAATGTTTGACGACTTTGTGTTTGTGTTTGCTATGGCGCAGTTCGTAACGCTATAAGTTTTTACGGTCCTAGTTTTGAATAACAAACAAAATCTTTTGTGCATTGTGAGTTGTGACATCTCAATTGAAGACCACCCTAAAGATGAGGATTTTTTATTCAGTGACAAGTTATTCTTTGTATGCGATGTCACCTAATTTTAATTGGCGATGTAATCTAAGGAAGCGGACTAACATGGAAGAGGACTTGGACTTATTTACTATAACTATTGTACCCATACTTCTGATGGTTTCTACGGTGCATCGCACTGGAACGCTAAATCGTTTGGCCGTACAACATTGTTCGTAGGGTGGTATCTGTACGGAACCCGCACCGTAGGGAATTAAACATCCAAGACACTAGGCCGCTCCAATGCAAATCTTGTTTATTGTTAAAAACTTTACAATATATGTATGTATACCATTAGGACTACTCGATAGCGCGATGCAAACTACTTACACCGCCATCTACCGGCACATTTCGAAACTAAATTGAAAATAATCGATACACCGCGTCGAATGGTCGATTATACATTAACTAGCCACGGGCGATGCTTACCACCGGACTAATGAGCCAATTTAGAAAATATAAAATCCTTTAACCCGAACTCAGCTGAATCAAATTTAGGACCTATTTTGAGAACCACAGCTCTCCCAACTGCATTAGAGAGCTCATCGATCGATGGACGTCCAATTCTGGACATAGTTCTCTTGCATAGACTTCCAATTACGACAGTCTCGAGCCACCAGCATCCAACGGCTCCCTGCAACCCGCATGATGTCTTCGGTCAGTTAATATAAATCTTAATCAATCTTGCAGTAACACAATGGATCTAAAGCACTCGCTCAGTGCACCGATGCTCGGTCAACTGGCGGCGAGCGGTATGCTTATATGTTTCGTCGGCTACCAAGCTACCACAGTGAGTTGTTCCACTTTTTGTGTAATTACAACGATATTTTATACTAGAGATATGTCACTAGCGCATCAAAACTGAGACGGACAAATGTGCATAATTGTTTTAATTTCATTTAGTCGCTTATTAATAAACGAAAGTTATTTAAACAAATAATATGTACCAGTGACGAAGGATGAAATTTAGATGAAGGTAAGCCAAGGTGCCAAAGAAAAGGAAATTCATGTAGCGTGATAAAAACTCCAGTTTCTCATAAATTTAGATACCGTACTACAATGAATTTGCATGGATTTTTAAAGGTAACCCGGCGGGAATCGGCGAACTGTACGTCGTTGATATGTACATGTACCTATATTGTCTACAATGTCGAGATGTGTGTTCAGTAAATCTAAAAACTATATATACCTACTTAAATTTTATAATAATGTAAGTAAACACAAAAACTTTGCATGTGTGCGATGAGTGGAGTGGCTTAATTCGAATCACTTTTTACGGTGATTTTGTAGGGATATAACATATCTATAATATAAAACATCGTTGTGTACTAATGAATATTCTACGCGAGTAAAAATGTATAAAGTTTTTGATAGCTGTTTACCCAATGGAATTTCCCCAACGTAACGATACCGAACGAAAAGAATTACCTCAGATGGCTTATTAAAAATTCATCTTGAAAGTTGAAATCATAAAAAAAAAATTGTAAATAATTTTTAATAACCCTTTCGTTTCGTTTCGTCAACTTTACTATTTAGTGATTTTTTTACTATTGTGTCCTACTCAACATTTTATGCTTCTAGAGGGTCTATGTAAGATATAGGACATAGGTACATAATATACTAGAATTAAAAAATATTTGTTGCAGACTGCTGGTCCTAATAAAGTAAAATTTTTCATGAGTCTCTTGTATTTAATGTACAATCTCTTCGAACTGTTTATATTTTGCAAATGGTGCGATGAAATCAAGTTACAGGTTAGTTTATGTCAGCCACTGACGATCAGGTAATCTCACATGCCTGCAGCGCTAACGGCTTGACAGCCGATAAAACTGATCGTGTGTTGGTCGCGATGTGCTTGACATCATGCTGAGCGAGATCAATGCGCTGCAGGCATGTGAAATTACTTAATCGTCAGTGGCTGACATTAGACTTTAGAAATATAATGATTTTTATATTATTCATACTTACGAATAAGTAATTGACGTAACAGGTACCTACTTGATGGTTATTGGTTAGTGAAAATTCATCACCTATACCATGTACTAATAATCACTTCATGGCACATGTTTTACTTAGTAATCTTACCTTGCAAACCAAAACTAGAAAACAATGCTTGAAGATTTAAATAAACATTTTGCACAACCAAGTAAGTAAGTTTCAATACGGAAAAAAAATATTATTGAGATGGTCTACTAATTAGTGTCAAACATTTAGGCAGTATGATATAGGACTGTTGATATAGGAAATTATAAATTACACTCTCGATCAAGTCATCAATATTCTCTTTCAGGGTGTTTTCATTTGAGACCCCACTCGAGTATATTTGCAGACATTCGGTTATACTTGCCATTCACCCTCTCGAACTTTTAATCAACCGATTTTCATTAAACACAAGAAGAACACGCACATAAGTCACCTTTCATACAAAACAAACTAAATTGAAATCGCTTCATCCGTTCGAGAGCTATGGTGCCACAGACAGACTGACACATCAAACTTATAACACCCCTCTTTTTGTTAAAAAAGAGAGTTGTTAAAAGAGAGTGAGTTAAAAAGAGAGTCCTGCGAGTCAAGCAGCGGAAAAAAAATCCTCTACTCCCCAGGCTCAAGTAAATTCCCAGTTCTGTATTATGGTGGTAGAGGTACGGGATAAATTTGCCTCAAATATTGTCCAAAAGTGTCCACCAGCTCTTGGCCCATTACGACGATGTTGTTGAGGCATATGGTGCTGTTTCCAGAGTGAGAACATCGGCAAGTCGCTGTACTGTTCCGGCTGGGAGCTCGGCCTAGCCAACGCACCAGGAGTGCGCGCCAGCCTGCTCATCATAGCCAGCCGAGCGCGCCGGCCGCTCGTGCTGACTGCGGGCGGCTTGTTTGACCTCTCTCTGGCGTCATATACCACTGTGAGATATTTAGCTTTTAACAAAAGAAGAGCTAGCTCATTTGTTGCCCAAAGGATCAGCTTGGCTGCCTAACGCGAAAATGCAGCCAATATTCTTGCTACCATATCTATTGGGCATAATTTGTGTAGTTATAGGATACCTTAGCTCATGTTTCTGATGTTATTCATTCAACATAGCAAGCCGAGTACCTCAGTCGCTCGTGCTGACAGCGGGCAGCTTGTTTGATCTGTCTCTGGTGTCCTATACCACTGTGAGATATTTAGCTTTTGACTGAAAGAAGAGTTAGCTCATTTGTTGCGCGAATGATCAGCTTGGCTGCCCAACGCGGAAATGCAGCCAGTATTCTTGCTATTGTGTAGTTATAGGATACCTTAGCTCATGTTTCTGATGGTATTCATTCAACATAGCCAGCCGAGCGCGCCGGTAGCTCGTGCTGACTGCGGGCTGCTTGTTTGATCTGTCTCTGGCGTCCTATACCACTGTGAGATATTTATAGTGTTTTTCAGATAGCGTGGGTAGATACGGTGACAATTCGTTTCACGATAATAGTACGTATTATGAACGTCATAAAGCAACTGTCTCCGTACTCATGCTATCTGAAAAACACTTTAGCTTTTAACTGAAAGTAGAGCTGGTTCATTTGTTGCGCAAAGGATCATTTTTGCTGTGTAACGCGGAAATGTAGCCAGTATTCTTGCCACCATTCCTAGTGAGCATGGTTTGTGTAGTTACAGGATAAGTTAGCTTAAGTTTTTGATGGTATTCATTCAACATAGCCAGCCGAGCGCGCCGGTCGCTCGTGCTGACTGCGGGCGGCTTCTTTGATCTGTCTCTGGCCTCATAAAACCACTGTGAGATATTTAGCTTTTAATAAAAGTATATGTACAATATTCCCTTTCCCCTATAAGTAGGACAATAGTCCAGCGGGCGGGGATCGAACCACCACCTCTCGATACTGAGTCCGGTCTCTTTACTGTTGAACTATTGAGGCATTTGAATAGCAAGGTAATTTTTTTATTTAATCTCTCTCTCTCTCTCTCTTTTTTAAATTAATCTACCTATGAATAATTATTTTTTTCTGTTTCAGTTAATTAAAACATCTTACTCTGCAATCACCGTGTTACGAAGATTTCAACAGAATTAAAAATAATTTAGGCAACTTTACCATAGGCTATTTTGATTAGAATCTTACTGAGCTTTAGGGTGATTATTAAAACCATAATAAAGAATTGATAACCGTTAATATTTTCTCAATTATTCCAAAAGGTCAGTATAGTTAGAGTATAGTTATCATTATCAGTATAAACCCATTATCGGCTCACTACTGAGCACGAGTCTCCTCTCAAAATGAGAGGGGTTAAACCAATAGTCCACCACGCTGGCCCAATGCAGATTGGCAGACTACACGCACGCAGAGAATTATGAAAAATCTCTGGTATGCAGGTTTCCTCACATTGTTTTTCCTCGTTTTGTCAAACGAAATTAAAATTAATAGTAATAATATAAGTTCCGAATTAGAAACGACATCCATTATCTGTTTACTGGCTGATAAGTATTTTAAATAGGTGAATAAATTAGGTCAATAAATATATTGGCAATGGTTTTGCTTAACAAAATTCATTTCAGGATATGATCCTATGAGGATGTGCGGAATCCAGGACTAATTTTTCGCAGTCAACATTTTATTCATTAACCACTAACCAGACTCTTAGAAGATCGGGTCAAACTTCGTAATATTTTATGTATAAAGTTAGATATTCTAGAATATTGAATATTCAATGGAATATTATAAAGAGTTCACTCAATAACCGGTAGCGTAAACATCATAACAATTTGCTGAACGCCGGCTGTGCTAACATCTCACCGGTATCGCTATATCTCAAACAGTTCCCATGTTTGCTGACAACACGAAATAATATTACCTCACAAAATCAAACAATGGCTTCGTCATTAACGAAAAAGTATTTAACTGTTTATGCCTACAACTTATGTCTCTATTTATTTAGGGTTTTTCGGGTGAAAATCTCTTTATTTAAGCGGGTAAAAACTCTGGTTGTCATCGCTAGATTTCTTTGCCATTAGGCTCTTGCGATAGGTTGCTTGCGTAACTGTGAAAGTGAACCTTTACTGGGTCCGCTAGTCTTAGGTTCCTGTGGGAATATGGGGATTAAACGTAGTCCCGCAAATAACGTGGCTTATTATTGCTAAAAGAATTTTCAAAATCGGTTCTGTAGATCCAGAGTTTAGCCCCTACATATCATCATCATACAATAGTATCATCATCATCATCATCATTATGGCTGGTGGGAGGCTTTGGCCGTGGCTAGTTGCCACTCTACCGGCAAAGACGTACCGCCAAGCGATTTAGCGTTCCGGTACGATGCCGTGTAGAAACCGAAAGATGTGTAGATTTTCGTCCTCCTCCTAACAAGTTAGCCCGCTTCCATCTTAGACTGCAACATCACTTACCATCAGGTGAGATTGTAGTCAAGGGCTAACTTGTAAAGAATAATAAAAAAAAAAAAAAATCATCATCATCATATCAGCCGATGGATGTCCACTCCAGGACATAGGCCTTTTGTAGGGACTTCCAAACATCACGATCCTGAGCCTGCATCCAGTATTCGTATTAGTATGAATAATTTAGTATAGTGGATAGAAGCAGGCGTTACTTTGCGGAAGTTCATCATGATTATATAATGATTTATTTATTTTGCTATCATCCGCGAAAAGTCGACGAACCCATGCGACGAGCCAATTGCAATTGCACGTTGTAGAGTCAACATCTCCTGAGGATGCTCCGGTTTCGGGGTGAAACGTACGTAGAGAGTATTTTGTCGGGCCTGGGTGACGTTGTCGCATGGGTTCGTCGACTTTTCGCGGATGATAGCAAAATAAATAAATCATTATATAATTTAGTATAGATCAGTACAACTATTTTTTTTTCCGTTGACCATATTAGTGTAACTAAAGCTAGTTTCCTAATAAGTAAATCGCAATGTCTGAGTATCATAGCAATGATAGCAACTAATCGTGACTTAAATGGATTGCAATTCGTGACTGCTTTTTTGTTGATAGTAGGTACTCATGTCATTTCCAAACGTATTGGAAATGCTGCAAATTTAATATCAAAATTAATATTATAGACGACCTCTTTGGCGTAGACAGCAATGCTGATTTGACGATCTCCGTGGCACAGTGGTGTGCGCGGTGGATTTACAAGACGGAGGTCCTGAGTTTTCTTAATTAGTCCAGGTATGACTGGTGAGGGGCTTCGGCCGTGGCTCTACTCTACTCTACCGACAAAGACGTACCGCCAAGCGATTTAGCGTTCTGGTACGATGTCGTGTAGAAACCGAAAGGGGTGTGGATTTCATCCTATTCCTAACAAGTTAGCCCGCATCCATCTCAGATTACATCATCACTTACCATCAGGTGAGCTAACTTGTAAATAATAAAAAAAAATGATGGGTTCAAATACAGGATTGTATACCTATTTCTTTACTAAATTGACTTACTTGGTCTGGTCTCGTGGGAGGCATCGGCTGTAACTAGTTACTACCCTGGCAACTGATTTAGCAGTCTGGTATGATACCGCGTAGGTACCGTCAGATATATATAATCTATCAGCCGAAAGACGTCCACAGCTGGACATAGGCCTCTTGCATGGATCTCCAAGCACAACGGTCTCGAGCCGCCAGCATCCAGCGGCTACCTGCAACCCTCTTGATATCCTCGGTCCACCTAGTGGGGGGTCGACCAACACTGCGCTTTTCGGTGCGGGGTCGCCATTCCAGCACCTTGGGCCCATTGCCACTTCAGCTTCGCGACTCGCTGAGCTATGACATGTCCGCAGACGAACCAAAGTCACTGACTTTGGTTCGTCTGCGGTCATGTCATCAATTGGCAGGGTGAAAAATACTGTCGACCAAAACTGCGCTTTCTGATGCAGGGTCGCCATTCCAGCACCAACAAACACAACGTCCATCAGTTCTTCGATCTAAATTAATAAATAAAAGAAGTTCCTGTCTGTGGTAACAAAATAACTGTGTTATATTAAATGCGTATAGTTATTTACACAATACAAAAACACAATCCATTTAATATTAAGCCTTTTTAAAATTTTTGTCTATCTGTCCGTCTGTTTGTTCGGGCTAATCTCTGGGACGGCTAAACAGATTTTAATGGGACTTTCACTGGAAGATAGAGGTGATTTTTGAGCAACATTTAGGCTACTTTTTGTCTGGTGAAATTCGATGGTTCTTACGAGATTATTGAAATACTGAACGTGAACGAAGACGCAGGCGTCCGCTAGTTACGAAATAAAATTCTTCATTAAAAGCTGCACCATTTCCCATGGTAGGTATAATTATTGTAAGAAATAAATTACTATTCATTTGCGCGATTAATTACTATCCATTTGTGCGATCATTCGATGAGCAAATGGATTAAGTTCCCTAAATGAATAACCAGAATTGAAACTTAATTATAGTTTCAGTGATTTAAACTGAAGTTTCCATTATACTCACTTCACGAATTTAAGAAAATCTTTTTTTAATTTTCCTGAGAAAAATAAACCTGCTTTTTCATACAGTGCTAATGCCTATATATTTTACTGCATAGTAAAAGATTTTGTATGCAACAGATTTTGATGGGGACCACTTGCATATTTTCAATGCATATATTTAAAATAATTCATTTTACATAATACATTATTACATTTGGGGGATTCGTTTTTCCTTAAAAAGTTTACCCAAATTTGTTTTTATTACCTATAGAAAATAAAGCATTTATGCTACATATAAGGTTATTACGAGTGCCCATCTAAATATAGTCAGTCAGTAACCCAAAATAATCAATAAATGTTTATTATAATTATTATTAAAGGATTTCTTCGTTCTTATGTCCTTTAAACAGACAAGATTCTTATCTTTTCTTTGAAATGATCTAAAAATGTCAAATAATATCACCATGAAACATATTTCAATGTGTCAATGCAAATAAAATGAGCGTAACTTAAATGAAGTACAACACTACTATGCATGCTACTATTGAGGAGTTGCTACTTATTAGCATGTGTATCGCAACATTACTAATTATAAAGATGCTTATTTCGAGCTTGCTCAAGAATCAACAGTCGTGCGATTTATGAGCATGCTACTTGTTGCGCGGGTTTTAGCGCGTCTGAAAAGGTTTGCTTATTGAGTATGCTAGTCGATCAGCATTGCTATTCTGTATTCTCTTCACCTTCATCTCTCCCTGTCTGACATGATACTATAGACAGAGAGCAATAGATACAAATTAGCAAGTGTAATTGGAATGTTTGCTTTGAGCATGCATAATCAGGAGCATACTTAAAAATAGCATGCTTATTGCTAGCAAATGTAAGCTGATGATAAGCATGCTCGTATGGAGCATACTTAATAGCACGTTTTTAGCATGCTATTTTAGAGCATGTGTCACAGTACCTTTAAGCCGTATTTATATTTGTCTGACGTATATACGCATATGTTCTGTATGCGGCACAGCAGAAGCCATCACGACATGTCACAACACATAAGTGTACACGTTGCTAGACAAAATGTATGATAGGTACCGATTCTGTTCAGATGCGTCACGACACGACACGTCAGACAAATATAAATCCGGCTTTAGAATACAGAATTTTGAACAGATATTTAACTGACGAATGGAAACGCGTAGAAGCTTATTTAAACTCGGTTTTTGTTCAAACCATTTTAGATTTGAGCAAGTATTACTGAAATGTTCACAACACAATAGACTCGTGAGACAAGATGGGCGCACTGAACTATGTATGGAGGAAGCTTACCAATACAAACGCTATGCAGTTGGCTAGTGGAAAATTCGAAATAGATTTTTTCGAATCTGTGTACAGACTTATTTATTTCGTAGGTATGGCAAATAATTTTTGAACAAATTTGATGATCAGTGTACTGAGCAAATGCTTGTATTTATTATTTAACTAGCGGACGCCCGCGATTTCGTTCGCTCTTAGACCTCTTTAATCCGGCCCTATCGCTAAATCCGTTCTTTGTGGATACATACTAACTATAAACTACCTCCCTGCTAAATTCAGCTTTGTACATCTAGCGGTTTTCGAGATTTCGTGATGAATGACCTTTCACATTTATATATTAAGATTATCATTGTAGATGTAAATGTTACTTTGTACGTTTGTCTACTCTGTCATAATCAAGTTTTATTCTTCTAAGAAAAGAGCTTAAGTAGAGTTCCCTTTATAACTGTTTCGTTTCTCTTGATCAGTCCATCTAATATTTACCAGTCCACAGTTGTAAAAGCCCAAACAAATCGTCCCATATTTTTTAGTCCTTACATTTACCAACTCATATCCGTAAATCTTAGGATTTACCAGTAAGACCAAAGATTTACCTACGAACTTTTACAGTAACATATGTATAGAAAGAAAATATATTAAGCAAATTAAGCTTTAGGGAATACAGCCCAGCGAAGAGATCGAACTCTATGGGCTAACACAGTCCGATTTATTTATGAGGATTTTTAAAAAGGCTGTAGGGTAATCTAATAGCACATGTAAGTAAAACAAGGCGCAGAGATGGGACTGCCTGTTGATTTTAAATCGGTAATCGACATGGCATAGTCCAAGGTAGGCTGTAGATAATCTACTTGTACCTACGTGAAATTTGCAATGACATTAACAGCCGTTGGACGTCTACTGCTGGACATAGGCCTTTTGTAAGACTTCCAAACTTAACGGTCTCAAGCCGCCAGCATCCAGCGCCTCCCTGCTTCCCGCTTGATGTCCTCGGTCCACCTAGTGGTCGACCAACATTGCACTTTCCGGCGTGGGATCGCCATTCCAGTACTTTGGAACCTCAACGTCTATCAGCTCTTCGAACTACGAGCATGTGTCCTGCTTATTGCCACTTCAGCTTCGTGATTTGCTGAGCTATGTCAGTGACATTGGTTCTTCTGCGGATCACCTGATGTCTGATTTGATCATGCAGATAATCACCAAGCATAGCTTCATCGCCCGCTGAATGACTTTGAGCCTTTTTTTAAGTGCGGCCACCAAGTCTCGGATCCGTAAGTCATCACACAATCAGCAATAATTTAACGTTAATAAATGCTAAATAGATAAAAATCCCAAGTCCGATTCGGTCCCAAGGTGCTGGAATGGCGACCCCGTACTAGAAATCGCAGTGTTGGTCACCTACCAGGTGGACTGACGACATTAGGCAAGTCGCAGGGATTCGCTGGATGCCAGGCGGGTCAGTATCGTAATGTTTGGAAGTCCCTACAAAAGGTATATGTCCTGCAGTGGACGTCCATTGGCTGATATGATGATGATGATGAAAATACTTCACAGGTCTTTCTTCTTCGGACTTTAGTGTACCGTATCTCATATACAGTGTGGTGGTGAAGACGTCGCTTGTTCTGTTGGTGTTTTGCGAGCTTTGGCACTTGTTCACTGTGAGATGGACTATCGACGGTATTACAAATAGCACGAATGTTATACTCATTCAAATAGGTGCTTACTACAGATACAAGGTCATGGTAGGTGAAAAGATTTCAATAAAATCACCATAGAAGTATGTCTATCTAAAGAGTACTCTTACTGTATGCGGAAACGCGGTGATGTTTCCCGATGCACATCATACATGCAAAAACCTACTGTCTACCTTAAGGAAGCATTACAAGCCAGTATTCGGAAAAATTCCAATTAGTATGATTTTTTTTTAAGAATATTTGCCATATCTTCTTTTATAATACGACGAATATTCTCATTCCCCTCCAACTAGTCGGGAAAGACTGTGCTAGGAGTGGGTATGACAATAGACCAACGGGGCAGGGATCGAACCACCACTCCTCGGTGATGAGTCCAACCGCTCTTACCGTTGAGCTATTGAGGCTTGATTTGAATGTCTAGTAGCTACCCTAGTTTGTGTGTCTAGTTTAATTAATTACCTATAACCTAAAACTATATCTAATCGTATATTTATATGTTTTAGAGCATAAACAAGGATATATTTAAGGACCTTGCATCATCTATGGAATCTCGAGATTTCGACCAATCTACTAGTCAGAGAAGAGAGATACTTTCAGTTTGGCAAAAGAGAAACGAATCGTCTTTAAAACTACTTTTGTCTCTAGGAACTTGTACCCTTATGGCGTGGTAAGTAGTTTCACATTACACAAACAGCATGAAAAATTGGACTCTTATGGACCAATACTGGTCTGGGCTGAAAATTTTATTATTATTATTTTCAAACAATAGCTAGGAAAAAAAAATGGGCTTGGTATTTTAACATGAATATTTCTTTTCGCCCTTTAGCTAAGCGGAGAATACAACCTATTCACCCATTAAAATAGACCGGGATAGAATTCAAGACTCCTCAAATTTCAGTCAGTCCCATAATTGTAAAGCTTTTTAGTATAATAGCGGACGTCCGCAAATTCGTCCGCATGGAATTTAGTTTTCACAGGTCCCTCGGGAACCATGGATTTTTCCGGGATAAAAAGTAGCCTATGTGTTAATCCGGGCTATAATGTATCTCTATACTTTTCAACTAATTCGGTTCAGTAATCGAGGCGTGTAAGAGTAACAAACATTCATATCATCAAAATTATCAGTTTTTGCAAAAATCGGGAAACCATGGAATTTTTCGGAATAAAAAGTAGCCTATGTGTTAATCCAGAGTAAATCTATTTTCATTCCAAATTTCAGCCAAATCGCTTCAGTAGTAGCGGCGTTAAAGAGTAACAAACATCCAAACTTCCATACAAACTTTCGCTTTTGTAATATTAGTAGGATAGTAGGATGTAAATCATAAAATAATTATAATTTTTTACAGCTTTCACTCATTTTACAGACTTGGAAAATAGGTTCATAGCTCGACCCACGAGCACTGCACAAACGAGGCTGTTTTTACATAAATTATTATGTTTTAGGTTTACATACCCTCTGATGGATGACTTGGATTATAATCTAATGTTGGAACTTCGACTGCCGTTTGACTATAAAACCCCGGCGCTGTACCCCTATGTTTATATGGCAAACGTTTTATCTCTGTTTTACATCTCGTATTTCGTGATGTCCACTGACCTGGTCATGCAGTCACATTTAATGCACCTGCTCTGCCAGTTCGCAGTACTGAATGATTGTTTTAAAAACATCCTCACTGATTGTAAGATGATTCTCAATGGTAAGTTTTGTTGTTTCAAAATCATAGAATAAAAAGTTGTTTAAAACACAAAATTAAACTAGCGGACACCCGCGACTTCAGTTTTTCACAAATCTCGCGGGAACCATGGCTTTTTCCTAGCCTTTCCTTGCCTAGCCTCTGTGTTAATCCAGAGTAAAATCTATTTCCATTCCAAATTTCAGTCAAATCTCTTCAGTAGCCGCAGCGTAAAAGAGGAACAAACATACTTACACACTTACACACTTGCACACTTAGACACACACAAACTTTTGCCTATGTAATATTAGTGTTAAGTGTTATTCTATTTTTGTAGATGAACGTTTGGACCTGAAATCTGTGCATTTAAACGTTAAGTTCAGAAAAGAATACATCAAAAGACTTAGAAAGTTGGTAAATCAACACGTGTTTATTTTAAAGTAAGTAGCTAATATTAACAATAATATCATAATTATGAGTAACTAGCTGACGCCGTGCGGTTCACCCGCGAGGTTTCCGGTCCCGTATATACAGGGATAAAACATAGCCTATAGCCTTCCTCGATAAATGGGCTATCTAACACTGAATGAATTTTTCAAATCGGACCAGTAGTTCCAGAGATAAGCGCGTTCAATCAAATAAACAAACAAACTCTTCAGCTTTATAATATTAGTATAGATTAAACTAACAATTTATATGTTACCCCCACCCTACCCCTACTCTACCCTACCCTACCCTACCCCTATCCTACCCCTACCCTACCCCTACCCTACCCCTACCCTACCCCTACCCTACCCCTACCCTACCCCTACCCTACCCCTACCCTACCCCTACCCTACCCCTACCCTACCCCTACCCTACCCCTACCCTACCCTACCCCTACCCTACCCCTACCCTACCCCTACCCTACCCCTACCCTACCCCTACCCTACCCCTACCCTACCTCTACCCCACCCCTACCCTACCCCTACCCTACCCCTACCCTACCCTAATCCTAACCTACCCCTACCCGTTGAAATTTTTCTTAAATTTTCTTTGCTATAAACCTCACGGAGCCCGAGACCTTTCCAACGAATGCAAAACCATGGAAATCGGTTCGTGCGTTCTGGAGTTATAGCGTCAGGAAGGAAAACCCGACTTATTTTTATATAGTAGATGTTATACATTCGTTTTTCTAAAATACAGTTTAATAATCTTTATAGACCAGAATATACTTCTTGTAAAAAAAGTTGGCAACCCTAGAGCGAGGGAACGACGCATCTTTTTTCGAGTATGCAGTCGGCTCTATCGAATTAAGAGACGTTGTCACGTCAAAATTTAAAACCAAACAAGAACACTTGAAGAATACACTTATTAGGAGACCATCTCGGCTGCAGTATCAATTTATTTAACTTTAACATTTATATCGTTACCCAAAATAGAACCCGTAGGTTGCAAAATTTCAAAAACATAAATTCATAGGTTGAAACTTAGCTTCGATTCGTTTTGACTCATTTAAAAATAAATATACATACTCGTACTAATATGGCAAGTTAAATAAAAGTGTGTTAGAATACAATAACCATTGATTGCACAAGATTTTCAATGAAACACCCATGATTTTAATTTATATTATGTAAACACTGAACAGCTATATTTGTTTTGTTTGGTTTTGTTCCAGCAACACGTTGAGGCTGCGTGACGTCATGAGTGTGCCTATGTTGGCGCAGCTGGTCTGCAGCACGGTGCTTATTTGCTCTATCGGTTTCCAAGTTGCAACAGTAAGTGTCGCCGCATACGGGCGCCACGCCACAACCACCTACTCGTAATGCGAGAAGCGGCGTTTTGTGGCGTGTCGCCATTACCGGCGTCACCGCGGCCGTGTGCGGCGAGTCCATAGAAAATATTCATACCAGAGGCGACCAAACATGAAGAGAAATAGACAAAAGTCAACCAATTACGGCGCAACCGGAAATATCGCTATTGTTTTCATAGCGTTGGGACGAAAGAGACATCCCATCATAGCGCTACAGGTCTTAAATTCGTAGCGATTCTATAATGTTTCAACATTTCATAGGTACCTGAGGGTCACTAGGCTTATCGTAATAGGTATTGTTGCATATAGAAATTTTGGACGATCATTTCAGTTAATCAATTCGTACCACTCACTGAGGTTTTGAGGAACATTACTTACGCCCTTAAATAAGATGGACATAATCATTTTATTATATCGTGATAGTATTGCAAAAGGTTGTGACAAGCCCCCAAAATAGAAGTCGGTAGCGGCGTTTTGTTGCTGTGGCATGGCTCCCTTGTGCGGGGACACTAACTACTTGAAATACAACATCCCCGTATTTTCTAGCAAAATATTTGAGAATTAATACAGAAATAATAAATACTACTATAGTATTTTAAAGTAGTAAGGTACCCAACATACATAGTCTAAGAAAACAATTGTTTAATACCGCTGTATTTTCATTGCGTTCACAGTTCACAGTTCACAGAACAAAAACTTAAGCTGCGCTTGGGACTAAAGAGATGGGACTGGGACAAATCCGCCGCCATTGGACGACATTTGTCTATTTCTCGTCACTTGGTCGCATGTTAGAACTACTGGTCAACTTTCGCTTGTCTATGCGTTCTCAAGCAATGCCACTTGTGTTTTCAGATAGAATGGGTACGGTGACAGTTACCTTATGACATTCATAATACTTACTATTATCGTGAATCGTGGCAAACTTTCAAAAATGAAACGAACTGTCACCGTACCCATGCTTTCAAAATCAAAAATCATTTATTTCAAGTAGGCTCAGTTTACAAGCACTTTTGACACGTCAGTTGACTATTTGTAAAGATTCAACCACCGATTCGGAAGGCAGGTTCCACATTATTACGAAACCAGGGCAGTATTCCAGCTATAATTTATAGGTACAGTTTAGTATTATAATGTTTGGCAAATGTTGACGGTAGGTATGCGTATTTTACTTACAAGTACTTTCCTTACGACCTCATCTTACGCCTGAAGCTCTACTTTAATTAATAAACATTAATTAATTAATAAAATTAAATTTTCAGTCCGTGAACGTTAACTTGACTAAATGGCTCATGAGCGTGTTCTATTTGGGGTACAACATGTTCGTCCAATACGTCATTTGCAGATGGTGCGAGGAAATAAAAATTCAGGTTTTATATTTTTATACGTTATGGAATTGGTATTTAACTGTAGGTTACCGTGAAAGCCAAGTGGATATGACCTCTGCCTTCGATTCCGAGGGCATAAGTATGAATCCGGTCCGGAAGCATTGAGTGGGGACGTTTTTTGATCGCTGATTGTGCATCCAATTTTTAATAGGAGATCGATGATAGAGAGCTAAGAATTGTGGTTCCAAGTCTGTAATATCTTTAATAGTCTATTAGATGTGATGGTCATAGACGTATATAGCGGGGGGGCCGGGTGGGCCGTGCCCACCCTATAATGGTTCAGAGCTCACCCTAAAATTCGGGTTACCGATTTAAAATTCTATGATGGACGCCAAAATACAAAATATACTAAGAAAAATCAATATAATCAGTAGACCCGTTTCAGAGGCCCGCTTCCACAAACATTGTAAACGAAATTTCTTTATTGAGTGTCGACACTCCTCAGCGACATGACAGGGACCAGGCCCATGCAAAACCGGTTTCTGCGACAAATCACAGGCGCACCGTGGTTTGTACGCAATAACGACCTCCATAGAGACTTAGATTTACCTTCAATAGCTAGTTACATGAAACAGCCCTCTCGAAACTATTTCGACAGAGCTGCTATCCATCCCAACCAACTAGTGGTTGAGGCCTGCAACTACACTCCCTACCTTAACGCTAACTTCAAGCAGAGGCGTCCCAAAAACGTCCTTTACGATCCAGACGATGACATGACGACCGACAATGCTTCTCGGGCTACACAATCACAAGCAACACAGCGTCTTCGGGTCTCATCCGGCGATGCTTCTGCGCTCGCCCAAACCCCCCGGTGACGCAATAGTGGTTCCACATGGAGCCATCCGCACTTACTCAATACGAAAAAAAAGGGCCAGGCCCACCCTAGGAAATAATCCTAGATACGCGAATGGATGTGGTCTACAACTACTTACCGTTTCAGAGTGAGGGGATCGGCGAAGCAGTGTATTGCTCCGGCTGGGAAAATGGAATAGTGATGGTACCGGGAGTGAGAACCTCGATACTGTTGATCCTGGCGCGCGCCAACAAGCCAGTGCGGCTTTCTGCTGGAGGAATGTACGACCTTTCCTTGGAGGCGTATGCTACTGTAAGATACTTGCTCTACCACTTATAATATGAATGATTTTACATTCATATTATAAGTATGAAACCTTTACCATTGATTTGGTAAATCAATGTAGTATCACAAATATACAAATATCACCTCTGTATATTTGTGATACCTTTACCATTGATTTGGGAGCCAGATTCTAATTGATATATTTTTTTTTTATTCTTTACAAGTTAGCCCTTCATTAACATCTCAACTGACGGTAAGTGATGATGCAATCTAAGTTGGAAGCGACTAACTTGTTAGGAGGTGGATGAAAATCCATACCCCTTTTGGTTACTACAAGGCATCTTATCGGAACGCTAAATCACTTGGCCGTACGTCTTTTGCCGATAACTTGCACGGTCAAAGCCTCCTACCAGCCTGACCTGGACCCATTAAGAAAACCTCAATCAGCCCAGCCGGGGATCGAACCCCGGACCTCCGTCTTGAAAATCCACCGCGTAGACCACTGCGCTATGGAAGCTGTCAAAATTTTATATTAAAACATTGTTGAAACATGTGTATGGGCTGTTTAAAAATTACCGTTTTTAACCCCCGATAGATGTAAAAAGGGGTATGTATGCCTGCGTATGCCTGTAGTTTCTAAAGTCCGTTGGGCCGCTCAGAGATTGCGTTTCTGACAGGTCGTGCGAATAGGACAAAGATATTCAATCACAATTGCCTCGTTTTCTCTCTCTCTCTCTCTCTCTCTCTCTCTCTCTATCTCTCATGTTATATCGCCCACCCGTCAGAAACCCAATTTCTGAGCGGCCGGACAACAAATGGACTGGGCGTAATGTATTTTTATTTGACGTGACTGACGTGATTTAGGTGGTTCTTAACTTTTACGATTCCAACGAAGGAATCAGAAGATATCGGCGCTTTTCTAATATTATGGTAAAAACATTATTATTTGTCATTCAAATACTTGTACAAGACAAAACTTTTAATTTTAACAAACTGTGCACACAGTGAAAACATTTCAAACAGACTGCCTACAGTTGGAAACAGTTGTTCCGTTTCTGAACACAGAAATTATATGTTCTTACATTCTGATATTTCATTTTCAGGTGGTGAAAGCGTCTTACACTGCCCTGACTGTTCTACTTCGGTTCCGTTAAATTACAAATACAAGACAACCAACAAAGTTACAAATATTGGAATATATATATTCTTTTTGTACTAGCAGCTAGTAAGCAAACTATTTAAATAGAAAATTTTATTGTATGTTATTAACATTTTTACGTTATTTTTAAGTACTACTAATTTTAACTATTGAGTATTTAAGTTCAAGTAGTTTAATAATATGTATTTGTAAATACATAGCCCTTATTAGTGAAACGTGGTACGTAAATAACCAAGTATGTATTTTTGAATGATATTGTAAGTAGGTAATTCTACATACGAGTATATGTGTTTTAAAGAATGTCCTACTGATTATAATTATTGATCTCTAAATAAACTAACACCTCATTTATCAAAATCCAATTAGCTGTTAAACTAACAAGGCGAAACATATGAACATTTCAAACAGACTGCTAAAATGTTAAAATCATTAATGAGCTTTCCCCAGCCGGGTCAATATGACTAAACGCTTCAAACTAAACACGAAATAGATATAAATGTTTACCATTTGAACATTAAAATATCATCGTTGTATGCAGTTCCGTCTTTCAGCGTCTCAGTACGAATAGACCAAGAGATTGTGTATTATTTTCAAGGGGTGTTCATGCAGACAACTTGTGTCAGATATCAAACGTCTGACTACTACAGATATATTATGGCAAATGATGGTATGATATTGTTAATAAATAGACTTTTTAACTAAACTAAAATTGATGATTGAATAAAGATAGTCAATTAATGTTGTTACATTTTGATAATCTCTAGCGACATTGACACTTAGGTATAATAGATAGTAACTTTGTTTCGTTTTTGGTTATTCTAGATATTATTAAAGATATATTGAGATATTCCTAATGTAAATTGTAAAAGTATCATTGTTCAAGTGTATGTGAAAATAAATATATCAATTCATTATGAAACACAATATATATTATTATCTTTTTTTTTCTTTTTATGTGTACACCCGTCATTATTCATAATTCCTTGTATTTATTTTCTCTTTTTCGATTGGTTGTCTGGAAGAGATCGCTCATTAGTGATAAGGCCGCCAATTGTACATTAGTTTTTAAGTTAATTTCTTGCCTGTTATTATTATTTTTGGTGTACAATAAAGTATATTTCATTCATTCATTCAAACACGACTAAAACTCATGTAATACAACGTCGAAGTCTGCTCGAGTAGTTCCGAACCCAAATGGAGTCTTTAGTCGTGTGCTGATTCTTGGAACCGGCACGAACCAAACTTGTTTTAGCCGTGTTTCATAATAAATTATGAATAATACTCACAATAGTTTAAATTCGAAAATAAATATCTTAAAATTTCGGGCACCTCATAAATCTCATTTGAATGAGAGGACTGTTCCAGTTTTCTGAATTATAATTGGTAAATGCAAAATCAAGCACCCCTTTAATATTGGTTACGGCCTCTTAGATTAAAAATATAATCAATGCCACATGTCAGGCTATAATTACGGAAGGGGCGTGTATGTCACAGACGGCGAAAACCGGAGCGTCTTTAAAACCACCGCTTCCGTGTAGATTTTTGAAATGCAATAAACTATAAATACGTAGTTTATTTACAGCTTCAGACGGTTTACGATCGGTGGACTCTCGAAGTATAATATCACAAGTGTTTGACTGTTACGGTAATAGCTTCCTGCAATAATATGTTCAGTTACTTGCCAGCGATTTTTCTTTTTTTTTTTTATTCTTTACAAGTTAGCCCTTGACACCAATCTCACCTGATGGTAAGTGATGGTAAGTGATCCTTAACTGATAAACTGCTTCGTTTGGATGCCTACAGTGGTTAATCTTTGTGGTTATCAGCCCTGAGATGAATTTTGTTTTAATTTATTTTATGGTTTTAATTTGTTGTTGTTGAGATTTTCTGTCTCATATCAGAATGACACCACGCTGGCCCTATCCGGATTGGCAGACTTCACACACACGTAAAAACATCTAAAGTTTCCTCACGATGTTTTTCTTCACCGTTTGCGACACGTGATAATTTTAACTTCTTAAAATACATGCAACTGAAAAGTTGGAGTTGCATGCCTCAGTTTGGATTCGAACCTACGCCCTCCAAATCGAAGGAAGAAGTCTATCACGGCACATTAGCTATACAATTATACATAATACATATTATTATGTATCATCATCATTATCAGCATATTTTAAAGGCCTACTATAGGATAAGGAGAGTCTTATAGAAAAGCGGATAGTGAGAGTAAACTCACCACGCTGCTATAACGCGGGTTGGTGGGCCTATAAACCTTGGCTAAGTTTGTTGTGGGCTCTTCTCGGACCAAGGCGCGTTTGGAACCCTCGTAACTTTAATTTTAAGTTTTCGTCTATTATTACCACCATTAGATTAAATTAAATTTTGGCATATACCTGACCTTTCAAAAGTGCTTGTAAACTAAGCCTAATTGAAATAAAAGAATTTTGATTTGATTTGATTTGATATGAGTGATAATGTTGGGTGAAATTTAATGCGGCATTAGTGAAAAGCTGATTACATGATGGTATGGATGTTAATAAAAAAAAAAAAATTAATTAATGAAGTGGCAATGGGCGGGGCACACAGTTCGAAGAGCCGATGGACGTTGGGGTCCCAAAGTGCTGGAATGGCGACCCCGCACTAGTAAGCGCAGTGTTGGCCGACCCCCTACCAGGACCTATGGACCTATGTCCTGCAGTGGACGTCCATCGGCTGATATGATGATGATGATGATGATGGATGTTAATTACTCTGTCACGCAAAAACTACTGAATGAATGTGACTGAAATTATAACGGAGATGGATTATACTCTGTATTAGCGAGTTACTTTTTTTTATCCGCGAAAAATCCATAAATCCGCGTAATTTGTATAAAACTGAATTTCAGGGCATTCGCTAGTAAGTTACAATAATGATACCCTCCTCCGATTTATTCTGTTAGAACTTATAACTAAATGAATACCTAATTATAAACAAATCTACTGGGTTGTAGTCTGGTACTAAAAAAACATCTGAAAATTTCGAGAACAGTTTTCCTTATAAATGAGCGAAAGATCCTAAATTCAAAGCAAGTAATGAATTATTTCACAGGGAGACGTGATTAAAGAGACCTAAAAATTAAAATTAATAGCCTTTGCGGTTTGCCCTAATAATTTTCAGCTTTGTTGAGTTTATAAAATATATGGGGCCTGTTATGGTCCGATCTGTTTAGCAGTTTTTACAGGTCCAGACCTCAATCGTCCAAGTTTGGACCGTTGTTACCAGCTAACTACCAAAGCTATCGTGAACTTCAAAACGATGCGATGATGACGGCTTTGGGAGGTAGTCTGTAACAAAAGTCCATTACATGTGATTTTTCGCTTTTTAGCGTCGAACATTGATTCTGAAGTCGTTTTGTTTTTTATTAAGAGTTTTTATTTAATTTGCCGTCATTTAGCATAACTTCAATTTTATAGAAACAAAGGAAAGTTAGTTTCAGTAAAAATGTCTACTTGTTTTGATGAAAATGGCTTACATCTGATTGAAGTTACTGTAACTGGCTCCTTCCTTTACAAAATTTTATGATTTTCGTTCATAATTTTAAATCATTGTTTTTTGACGTTCTTCTATCGCAATTATATATTTGTTACTAAATATGTTAAAATACCACTACAAAGCTAGGCTTTTCTCCATGTAAGAAAGGGAATATATATATGAAGGTATCATCAATGCTCATATCTTGACCATTAGTTCAATGGACGTCCATTGCAGGACATAGGATTCTTTTAAGGACTTTCAAAGACGACAGTTCTGAGATGGGTCCACTATAGGGGATCGATCAAGCCTGCACTTTCTGGTGCGGGGTTTCCACTCTCCATTCCAGCACCTTGAGATTCCAACGTTTATATAGGTACCTCGAACTATGTGCATTCGCATCTTTAATGTAGGCATAGTTTAATTTAAACTAATATTGCGGTGTAAATGCATGCTTTGCTTACACCACGGATCAAAGAGTACACAAACACTATGTCAGCCGTGTATGGCAATTTGCGGTATTGGGACGAGATCTGGCATAAGAAATATATACCCTCATCTGGTATTTCTTTGAGATAATAAATAAATTATGAAAAATATTTACATTGATACATTTATTATAGGACTCAAAAGTGATTACAAAAATAAGGAAACTAATGTCAAACAAAGGTTATGATTCACAACACTTGTCAGGACAACTTAATTAACAAATCAAACTGTAGCCAAAATAAGACCCTAGAATGGCAGAGAATGACCTAGAGTGGAGTCACGCACTTGTGAACGATGTGTGTTGGGTTAAAGGTACCTTTGACTGTATACAGACACTCCCCTTTTCCACTCAAGTCACCGTAGATGATACATTATATATTGAGACAAGTCACTCTCCTCGCCTATCCCAAGTAACCCATAAAGAATTACACAACAAGAGATTGAGACGGCTCGAACGCCACGAGCACACTGAAGCCAACACGAGATCGAGCGACGTCATATCCGTCACAGACTACTATTTCCTACACTATTTATTAAATTATTAAAAACATGTAAATTTAAAAGCGGCCAACGCGGCGATAACACATTGCACATGGGTTGCTTAGTTAAATTGCGGCCGGATAGTCATCACAACTGCGGGGTTGCCAGATATAAACAGTCAGTTACTTATTTAGTCGTCTATAGTGTTTTTCAGATAGCATGGGTACGGTGACAGTTTGTTTCACTCTTAAAACTTTGCCGCGATTCACGTTATTAGTACGTATTATGAACGTCACTACGCAACTGTTACCGTACCCATGCTATCTGAAAAACACTTTAATATGTCAAATGAAAGCTTATTGTATGCTTAATTTAAGTGTATTAGGTTGCCTTTGATCTAGTTCATGATTTAGATTTTGCATGAAAAATATGTTTGGCCGCAATATAACTAGGCAGCCTATTTGCGATGTGTCACTGTGAACATTCATCATCATAATCATCATTTTCAGACGATGGACGTCCACTGCTGGACATAGTCCTCTTGCATGGACCTCCAAGCATAACGATCTCGAGCCGCCAGCATCCAGCGGTTTAAACTGTGAACATTATCTACCATTTATTTCATAGCACATAAATAGCAGATGAGGGTATATATTTCTAATGCCGGATCTTAGACCATAGGTGGTTACGTATGCAAATTTGATGTATCAATCATAGCTCCTATCAATATTGTATAATCTTGTTACTGAAGACGCTTAGCGTATATTGTAACTACACTACTGAAGCAACAAGTAACTATATAATTCCCTAGTTGGTCCAGTGGTTAATATGAGCAGCTTCACATTATGAGGTGCCAGTTTCGATTTCTTAGTACTTTATAATCATCATTATCATCCCATGGGGGTCCACTGCTGGACACAGACCTCTTGCATGGACTTCCAAGCACAACGGTCTCAAGCAACCAGTATCCAACGGTTCCCTGCAACCCGCTTTATGTCCTCAATCCACCTAGTGGAGGGTCAACCAACACTGTGCTTTCCAGTGCGGGGTCACCATTCCAGCACCTTGAGACCCCAACGTCCATCGGCTCTTTGAACTATTCTATAACTCTTGTGTCCTTCCACTTATATAATATTCTTGTAGAGATATTTAAGTTTAGTTAACTAACTATGGGCTTTATTAAACGACTCAAAGTCATTCAGCAGGCAATAGAGCGAGCTATGCTTGGAGTTTCTATGCGTGATCGAATCAGAAATGAGGAGATCCGCAGGCGAACCAAAGTCACTGACATAGCTCAGCGAGTCGCGAAGCTGCAGCAATGGGCGGGCACATAGTTTGAAGAGCCGATGGACGTTGGGTTCCCAAGGTACTGGAATAGCGACCTCGCACTGGAAAGCACAGCGTTGGTTGACCCCCCACTAGGTGGACCGAGGACATCAAGCGGATTGCAGGAAACCGCTGGATGCTGGCGGCTCGAGACCGTTAAATGCTTGGAGGTCCATGCAATTCAGCAGTGGACATCCATCGGCTGATAATGATGATGATGATGAGAGGTGGTTCACAAAAATAATAGGCGTGTAAAGGGGGTTTTATTGCTGAAACAATAAATTTTTCTGTAGGAAGTCTGTTGTAAATACAAACGCATGCATACAAACATGATTTACGCGTCGAAGTGCAGAGTTATGTGCGGTATCGAATGTACGGTCTACACGAGCTTTATTTAATTGGGAAACGTAACACGAAACCGCGGTATTGTTTTATTTTTCGTTATAAATTGCGTTTTGTTGTATCAGCAACAGTTTTATGAATATTGTTGGGTCTGTGACTTGAACTTGCTTGCTAATAATTATAAAAGATCTCAAAATGTGTAGGTACACTTTCAAAATTGCTGAGACTATTTGGCTGAAATTAGGAATGGAGATCGACTATACCCTGGATGAACACAAAGGCTACTTTAATCCTGGAAAATTCAATGGTTCCCCCGGGATTTGAGAAACAGAATTTCCTGCGAAAAAAGTCGCAGACGTCCACAAAAAATGCTTAATTTATCCAAATCTTTGACACAAACATCTCGAAGTGTATCTGTTCTTGAAAGAAAGTACGAGTATTAGGTATAGCGGCTATAGTTACAAGTACATATAGCGGTTCGATCGATATCAAGCTCACTTCTGAGCGCGAGTCTCCTCTCCGAAAGAGAGGGGTAAGGCCAATAGTATACCACGCTGGCCCAATACGGATTGGCAGACTTCACACACGCGGAGAATTAAGAAAATTCTCTGGTATGCAGGTTTCCTAACGATATTTTCCTTCACCGTTTGAGACACGTGATATTTAATTTCTTAAAATGCACACAACTGGAAAGTTGGAGGTGCATGCCCCGGCCCGGATTCGAACCCACACCCTCCGGAATCGAAGGCAGAGCTGGTCGTATCCACTTGGCTATCACAGCTCATGTCATATAGCGGTTATAGCACATATTAAAGTCTTTGTATTAAAGACGTTTACTACACTGGAGTAATTACGTACTTAAACTATCAACTTCTGTCAAGAAACCTACGTGCGACTCTTGAGAAATGCAGCGCGATTCTGCTTTGAAATCCTAAAAGGAACAGCGTCTCGACTCGTTCACATAGAGGCGTGCACTCATGGACGTAACATGCGGGCTTGATTGCGAACATTCCGACTTAAGGCCTGTGCATATAGCAACCATGCGCGACTATGGCGCCGCAGAATAAAGCCCCGGATACACTGATGGGTTTAAGCTGCCAATATTTGTTTATGAGATAAGCACGCTTATAGTCTAAAACTCACAGAGCACTTTTTGTACGGCTTCCTTTAATTCACCATCTTGATAGAGAGTGGGACAAAGCGCGCGCGAGAAAAAGACATCCAATGTGTCATGTGGAAACAGTTAAACAGTACATTCAGTTTGGAAATACTGAACATAATAATTAAAAACAGACCTCGGAAGTGCATTCGCGTTCGCAGACCCCTGCGTGTTTATTATTTTAATAATTTAATTTAAAAATTATTATAATTTATATGACAGGTATTTAAAATCTATATTTATAAAAGAAAGTCGTGTTAGTTACTCCAGTTATAACTCAAGAACGGCTGAACCGATTTAGCTGAAAATTGGCAGGGAGGTAGTTTAGAGCCAGGAGAAGGACATAGAATACTTTTTTTTGTAGGGGTGGGGTGGGGGTAGAGTAGGGGTAGGACAAGGGAAGAAGTGCACATAAGTCAAAGCGAAGCTTGACTGGGCCCGCTAGTTATATTATAAATACCTGCCAGTAGATTAGATTTAATGAGAATGGAGATTACTGTACATTATAATATGACTGCATGGAATTAAACACTATAGGTAGGTACACAGATTTTTAACGGACGTTAAAAAAGCGTTCAAATACAACAAATGCATTCCCAAGTATATGCATTCACACGACAGCGCTTTTAAAACACGACGCTTTATTAACCGACTTCAAAAAGGAGGAGGTTCTCAATTCGGTCGGTATTTTTTTTTTATGTATGTACACCGATTACTCAAAGACGCCTGGACCGATTTCAAAAATTCTTTTTTAGTTTGAAACGGTATAGTTCCCATTTGGTCCCATTGCCATCATGTCAAGATCTGATGATGGAATTCTGGAGAAATTGAGGGGAACTTTCAAAAATTATATGGGTGTCTAGTGTGTTCGTAAACTTTTCCATTTAGTAGTTTTAAGCACTACAATTTCATGAAGGTTTAAAATCAATCTGATGATGGAGGCATAAAACAGACGAGGGAACACCTCGGCGATTTACAGCAGTTACCTTGTGTTTGGGCTTGATTAATTTGTATTAATGAGAACTTTCCACATAGGTTATAGGTATAGGTTGTAATTGTCATTTAAGGGTTTGGTGATGAAGACCAAGGACAATTAAGGGAACTCCTTAACAGTTTACAGTAACTACCTTGTGTTTGGCCTTGATTAATTCGTATTGCCGAGAACTTTCTACCTAGATGAATTGTGTCTGTTATTAGGGGTCTTCATCATCAGAATCATCACCGAGCACTGTTGCATTTTCGATTTTAGGCGTTAAAAAAACGACCGTGAATAAAATTAAGAACGTAAATAAAAGTGCCAACGCTGGGTTTTAACGTATCGCTTTTTAAATCTCGTGCGAATGTGGCCTTAGTCTGGATATGGAGCTTTGCAAAAACCGTGTGCGCTCGCCTTAACCGAGCGAGCAAGAGTATGGACTTACATTTCAATTAGCGATTTGCCTTCACTTACCATTACTTACAATATTCCGGTCAATCACCTACGAGTAGAACACAGGGGCCTTTCGATGTTTTATAATGATGACCGCATACTTACATGGAGAGGATTGTGGAGTCATTTAATCGAAATACGATCTGCAGGAGTTTTGTTTCTATTTAAACGAGTACAAGTTAGTGCAACAGTTAGTAGCTTAGCGATGACATAGGTATTAAGTAGATAGCTATTTAGTAGATGTTCATGACTTTGTACGCATTGTATCTAATTATTTTGCTTCAGTATGATGTCATATTAAAGAGTTCGAATAATTGTGCCACTGAGTTTACTATAGTCAATATGTCGGAATAATCTGGGCTTGTAACCATGTGGCACGTTGATTCTCTTTCTACGATCGCTAACGCTTAGAAAACTTTAAAGATGTGTGGGATTGACATTTGCTATAGACAGATCTCGTGATCAAGATCTATCATTCCTATACATTTTTCTAGTTTTCTAAGCGATAGCGATCGTAGAAAGAGAATCGACTTGCCACTTGGCTAGGGGAGCTGGGCTTGTAGCCATGTGGAACGTTGATTCTCTTTCTGCAATCGCAAAAGCTTTGAAAATTAAATAATGTATGGGAATAACATTCGTTATCGAGAGGTCAAGTTATCGATCGGATCTGTCATTCCCATAAATTTTTTAGCTCACGAAACATTAGCGTTTGTAGAAATAGGATCGAAGTGACACATCTAGAACAAAGGATCAATAACGATAAGCGATAGGTGAAAAATATAGAGAACCTTCATTAAATAGAGCTTATAGGGTCTAAGAGCAACAAAAAAGTATTCAGTCAAAATTTTCGTAACTGAACGGAGAATTGAGTTATTATAAAAATAATGAATTCAACCGTTTTTTCAAAATGGCGGAAAAAGCAAATAGGCAAACTTGATCAAGAATTTAAAGTTTTCTAGGCTCACCCACTTCATATCCAAAATTCAGCTTTCTCGATTCATTTGCATTACCAAATTAATTAATTTTTTAAGATTGTAGTCAAGGGCTAACTTGTAAAGTATAAAAAAATATATATTAAGTTATTTTGTAAATTTGTATGACAGATGCATAGAGAAGGTATAGTCTGACGAAGTACCTACTTGTGTAATTTTTAATATGCGCCTATCGAAATCTATCTACCATTTGATATTCACCGTTAAAATTCATCATTTCAGTCATTTTATAAAAAAAGCAAAAAGCGGCTTTTACAGCTTAACGGTCGGCAATGTCACAAGTTTATTGTTTAACATTCCAGCCTCGGGCTCATTCGGCAAAAAATGCCATCATTTCGTCCTTAACCGCGGAATCCGTTTCTATAGGCCGCGTTGGATCACGTCTGTCGGCATGTTCGCTTTTGTATAAAAATACGAATACACACTATGATAAGAATATCTAAGAGTATGAAATCACTTGATCCACCTACTTAGCAAAACTACACGGTTTCTTTTTTTTTTTTCTTTAAAAAAAAAAGAAACCGTGCCTTTGCCCTTGATGATAACTCACCTGATGGTAAGTGATGATGCAATCTAAGGTGGAAGCGGGCTAATCTATTTGGAGGAGGATAAGAACCCATACCCCTTTTGGTATCTACGTGACATCATATCGCTAAATCGCTCGGCGGACTGGCGGTACGTCTTTGCCGGCAGGGTGGTAACTAGCCACGGCCGAAGCCTCCCACCAGCCAGACATGGACATACACTTTACTCTACCTCTATATAATATTACTATACCTAGATAAAAAGTAAATAATATAAATGTCGCATATCAAAAACATAATATGTTATCAGCATTATCTAATTAGTATGTACTTAGACAATGCAATTAGATAAGACACCAATGCGCTTCTATGAGAATTAAGAGCCTTCCAAAAAAAACAGAAAAGTGGTAAAAGTGGAAATCCCACATAACCTGACCTAATGAGAGAGATTAAAAAATTTCCTCCGTCGCTATAAATACTATCTAGCAGTGGCGAAGGATGGAATTTAGATGAAGGCAAGCCGTCCCAAAGAAACGGAAATTCATAAAGTGATACAAACTCCGGTTTCTCATATATCTAGATACAGTACAACAATCAATACGCATGAATTATTGAATCAGCTTGCATGAACCCTTCGCCGCTGGTATCTATGTAAATTTATGAAATAATTATGTTATCTAGAGTAAAAGGTACGATTGAAATAAGCATTTGGTATTCAGTTTAAAACGACAAATTAGAATTTATCTACATTAACTTTAACAAAATAATACAAGAATTAAAGTTTTTAAGAGAAATTCATGATGTATACAAAATATTGAATACTTATAATCAACTTTATGCGTCTTCTGAATTAAAATATACGATTGAAATAAGCATTTGGTATTCAGTTTAAAAGGAATAAAGTAGAACCTACCTACATTAACTATAACAAAATAATACAAGAAGTAAAGTTTTTATGAGAAATTCACAAATACAAAATATTTAATACTCCTTTATGCTACAATAAAGTAGTCACAGCTATTGAGCTCAGCATCTAGTCTATAAATAGATGAAAATATTGTCTGGTATTTGAACCCAACATTATGCAATCACCAAGACCGTACCCAAGCGAGTACATAAAACATCTAATTACGCATGGGCATGGGCATGCCGCGAATAAGGCAATCGTCGCCCTTTGTTTACTAGTGAGTTAGTGACGCATGGCGCTCAATGCAATCTATAAAGCGCGGAGTCGTTTACCTTCCGTCGCGACGTCGTGTGTAGACTAAGAGCCAGTGACAGCCAGACATTAGGTCATTTTATAAAAGCTGAAATTGTGGCAGCTCGTATTCCTACCATAGGTAAGTGTGGTAGCCAAATAAGGAGTTAAGACCAAATGTATTTTTTTTACTGAAACTTTTTAACCCATTTAGATCTGACCTACTATTTTGTACAATAAGCGTTTTTGTTTAATCTAATTTGACATTATAGAGTGTCATAGAGCATAAAAAGTTATAATAGGAGCCCCAGAAAGGACCGTATCGTATGTGATACGGTAGGCCTAAGTGTATGCATAAAATCCATAATTTTAGTAATATGCCTTTATTCATAGTACATGGAAAATAATTAGTTCTTCCATCTTACAGGACGCAATCAATGACAAAATCTAGATCTGGTGTTTTATTTTGCAGTTGTTTTAGGACATAGTCTCATCAAACCTGGCAACCATAGTTTGTGATGATTCTTGGACCTGGTTTACTTCTCAATGGACTTCAATCTTAGTGCAACTGCAGCGCCTTGTGGGCACTTTTTGGTAGCGGGAAATCTTATGGGTTCGCGTTACCGACATGCTCGTTGACTGGCGCAAGCGAAGCGTGCTGTGCGCCTTAGGCACTTTTTCGATGGGTGATTTCTCGTGCATTCGCGTCAACGACATGCTTATAGCACATGGTTTTCACTTGTATCAGCATCCGAATGGGAATATCATAAGAGTTATATTCCCATTCGCTAGACACTTGGCTTCATAAACCCTTCGCTAGAGACCCTTAAAATGTTCATCTTAATACAGTGTGTTTCGAAAGGTTCCCGCAAAGCTGACTGTCGATTGGGGATGTAATTTCTGAGATTATGCCGAGGAAAATATAGCAAATACACTTTATAATTAGACAGTTCCTAGATCCTTGAAACCTGCTACCTTCCAAAGTGTTAGTCCAAATTCTATAGTTGCCTAGCATTTATAAAATGACGAATGTGTGGCAGTCGCCGGCTCTCCATCTATTGCGTAGATGCGTGAGCGCATGGCTTGCGAGTTGCGCCGGCGACCGGCAGAGAGGCGGTGCCCGCGGCGGCGCGCGGACGATGGCGCGCTGGCTGTGGGCGACTTCGCTCTTCGCAGCTCTCGCGGTCGACGCTTGGCGGCCTCCCTCGCAGCCCGTCCTCGTGCCGATCGTACGCTCGCGAGTCCCTCGACACACTCGCGGTCTACGCCACCTCCACATCCTCGGCTGGCATCTCGAGCTGCAAGAGAACCGTGCGATACGATCCCCCTACTACAACGAGTGTCAATTCTACAAAGGACGTGTGCTTTATGAAGAACAGTCAACTGTGACGGTGACGGAGTGCGAAGGACAGCTGTATGGGTTACTCCAAGTGGATGGAGAGGATTTCGTTTTACAACCGACTAAGCCGGAGGGCCATGTGCTGAGGCGTCGCGACGTGCTGTCTGAGCAGCCGGTGGCCTACAACCTCACTGGAGATATGGTCTCCGATTTCGACATTGACTTCGACGAAGATGAGGTGATGCCAGCGATGCACGTGCGTCCTCGCTTTAGCGGCAAATCAGACGTCGATTACGTTAGAAATGGTTTCCGGACTTACACAAGACCAGTTTCAGGTGTGTGTGAAGTGATCAAATTTAGGAAAAGTCAAACAGTTATTATAGTGTTAGTATTTGTGTTTATTGTTGCAGGCGCGAAAGGATTATGGCTCGAATTAGCAATAGTTGCAGATCATACGATGCTGAAGTTTCACGGTCGGGAGCGAGTCAAACACTACATCTTAGCTATAATGAACATCGTAAGTACCTACCTACTAGTACGAGATCCGGCATAACAAATATATTCCCTCATCTGTTATTTATTAGTGACAAGCAGACGCCAAGCGAGTGAAACTCACTCGCGTGCTTCCTTTTTCCATAGGAATACGGGGATGAAATATAGTGATATAGTCTCGGGGATAGTGTAGCTTCCACAAACAATGAAAGAATTATTCGAATCGGTTCAGTAGTTTCAGAGCCTCTTCTTCTCTCCTTAATTGTAGCACAGATAAGAAATAAATGATAGATTGAAACATTCCTAATTGGTGGCCTATTTAAATTGGGCTCGGATAATATTAAATGATTAATTTTTAAATTTTATTTATATAATCTACTTCCCTCATTGGATATTTGAAATCATAGTTCATGGTTTCCTAGATTTTGTATGTAAAATTAACCGGGCGCAATATATCTAGACAACTATTTGCTATTTGCAAATATATCTAGAAAACTATTTTGTCATTGTGAATATCATCATTAACACAGATATTCTGTTCACTTTTGAGCAAAAGTCTAATGCGGACTGGCAGACTTCACACACTTAAGAAAATTATTAGAAAGTGTTATTTATTTCTATCATTTATTTTTTATCACCATAAACAACTGATGAGGGTTTAAACTTCTTATGCCGGATCTTAGACTATACCTGGACGGCAAAATACATATTATATTATAGGTACTTATCGTAATTTGTATGCATTTCATTACAAGTGTGTTCGTAATTCAGACCATTTATGTAATACTTTAAAGGTCAGTGCCATCTTCAACGACCACTCTCTGGACTCGAACATGACGCTCGTTATCAACAAACTGTTTATGTACGAAGAGAAAGATCCTGTTATAAAGTACGGGAATGTAAAGAAATCGTTAGAGGCAGTGAACAAATGGAATTATCGACACCTCATGAAATTACCAACAGGTACAATTATATAGACATTTTTATATTATAAAACCTGTGATTGCCATATTATTGCCTGTAGCTATGTGGCATGTTGATACTCTTTCTACAAACGCTAACGCTTCGAAAAGTAAAAAATGTACGAGAATGAATGTATGACATTCACTATCGACAGGCAACGTGATAAATTTGTCGATCGAATGTGTAATTTTGTTTGTTTTCGATGCGTTAACGTTTGTAGATAGAGAATCGAATTGTCACATGGCTTCAAGTTCTGACCACCACGGTCCAAACTCCATAGTTGCCTACCGTACGTATCTATGAAATAAGCATAACCCATGCATATTTTATAGATACCTAAGCAATTTTTTTTAGATATGTAGATAAGCAAATAATTTAAAATAGTTTTAATAAAATAAGGAATGTCTGGCTATCAGAGGTTCAATATACTTTTTTTAATGGAATAATTGAAAGACTATGAAAGTAATTATTTGTAATGCCTTAAATTTAATTTCAACTAACAGTGCTGCGCGAATTCCGTCTGGTTCCTGTGGGAATATCGAAATAAAAATATCTGTATATGTGCTATTTCCGTATACAATCTATCTCTATGCCAATTTTCGACAAAGACGTACCGCCAAGCGATTTAGCGTTCCGGTACGATGCCGTGTAGAAACCGAAAGGGGTGTGGATTTTCATCCTTCTCCTTACAAGTTAGCCCGCTTCCATCTAAGACTACATCATCACTTACCATCAGGTGAGATTGTAGTCAAGGGCTAACTTGTAAACAATAAAAAAAAAAAAATTCATTAAGATCCAGCCGTTCTAGTGTTACAGTACTTAGTCTTTAACTAACCGAAACGCTAATCCAGGGTCTGTAACCATGTGGCACATAGATTTTTCTGTTACGCTTGCAAAATTAAAAAAAAGTATGGGAATGACATTTCCTATTGACAGGTCACGTGATTGAGTTATCGTTCGGATCTGTCATTGCCATACATTTTTTAGTTTTCGAAGCGTTAACGTTTGTAGAAAGAATCGATGTGTCACTTGGCTTGGTAGTAAAAGTTACTATACTAATAGCATTAACAACTGAGTCTTAGGGCCATAAATCATTTCTCTATATCTATCTCGCTTGCACTTATGGGTCTTATGGAGCCGTCTAGTGAAGGGTGTAACAATGAAAGACATATTATCGATAAGTAAAGTTTATTATCGTATCTTGTTCACAAAATTAAAAAAATTAACAATATTTGATTTAATATAATACATATTTCATATTATATAATTATTAACTAAATAAAATTAATCTTCATCTGAGTCTTCATCATCAGAATCTTCGTCTTCTGCCAAATTTATTATATATTAGTATCCATAGTGCGCAACGAGTAACACATGAATGTATTTATTTAATTGCAGTAAACACATTTATAGCAAAAAAAATACGCAATGCAATTACATTAGAAACCGACCAATCAGAATCGTCCAAATCATTATTGACTCATCATTAGCACGTGCGCAGGTAGCCGTTTATCGATAATTAGGGTGCGCAGGTAGGCGCGCTGCACATTCCTATCTTTTTTGACTTTTATGACCGGACGACTCAGATGATAATGCGCATACTATAAGAACAATATTCCTTGTCAAAAGATTCAATCCCGCGACAGTTCTTCCAGTCCTTTACCAAAACCTCTGAGTTATTGAGGTCATTTGTGATGTTTTCGCTCTTCTCAGAAGCATCGTATATCACGTAGTCATGAACACATATTGACGGTTCCGCGAAACAATCAATCACTCGAAGCATCAATTAATTGTTTATCTGATATTCGTTGATGCTTTTAATACGTTATTTTTATTGATAAAAATATATATCTGTCCTTAACGTAGTCGTAAAATACTGTACAGGATGATTCAATTATTTCAATGAGTCCTCATTCGCACGAGAGTTAAAAAAGCGATATGTTAAAACCCAGCGTGAGCGCATGGTCTATTTTCAACGCTCACAATTGAAAATGCAACACTACTCGATAAAAGCGTCGTGTTTTAAAAATGCTGTAGTGTTTTTTTTTAAGTATATTTGCTATTTCTTTTTTATAATAATATGACCAATATTCCCATTCCCCTCCAACTAGTCGGGAAAGACTGTGCTAGAAGTGGGTACGACAATAGTCTAACGGGGCGGGGATCGAACCACCACCCCTCAGTGATGAGTCCGACCGCTCTTACCGTTGAGCTATTGAGGCTTTAATTAAGTGTGAACATATACTTCGGATTGCATTAGTTGTATTTGAACGCTTTTTTAACGTCCGTTAAAAAACTCTCGTGCGAATGAGGCATAAAGGTGATTGATTGATTAACAAAAAGATTGCAGAGCTTTTACGACGTACCTTCCATTCAAATAATTATATTGTACGAGTATTTTCGATAACGGTTGTTACTCGTTCGAGATAATATAAGGATATTAAAGCAATACGTTTTACTGTGACATATATTTTCATTATCCATTAAATCAGTTGAGGATTAATCGGTTTTGATACTTTCATTGATTTACTATCATTGCCGTGGTTAATTTTGGTGGTGTAGTTTGTAGTATTAGTATGGTTCAATTTAAGGCTTACAATGGCTGGCGATTACCATGCCAGCCAGCCTTCAATAAATTAGTAAATCATTACTGAAAACGCTTGTTGTATTTATTTTTAGAACACAAAGTACAAATGTAATTTAATCAAGGGAAAAACCTTTGACACCTATAGGAAAAACAATCAATATTTGCAAGGAAGACTACCCGTCAAATTATCTATAATTCTTCTTTGTCGCTGCGCTCTTGACAGAGCGGTCGTGGTCTTTAGGACGTGTTGGAGGCAGATGTAATACGCCTCACGAGCATTCGCCACTTCTCCCTTTGTGTAGTGAGTCGCGTACATTCATGCAAGGGACCGCCTACAGCAGATTTAATCTGGTCGGTCCATCGCATGGGTGACCTTCCGCGTGGCCTAGTTATCTATAATACTTCTACTTATATAAACCAATTTTTATGACATTTCTTGTGCATATGCACAAGAAATGTCATAAAAATTGAGAATCGGGAGGTCTGAGAATCGGCCAACATGTATTTTTCCTACCCTGGAGTGATAAGGACCATCACAAACTTTTACATGGCATAACAACGTTTGCTGCGTCAGCTAGTGATATCATAAAACCAATAACCCCATAAAGTTTTTGCAAAAGTCGGTTCAGTATTTTATAATCAAAATAATTGAAATAAGTAAGTCATGTTTGGGATTCACAGTTCACAGGAATTCATTTACGAATTTGCGTCATAACGAAATTGCGTCTATCCTGTGAACTCTTATGATCCCATAATATCCCCTTGCGGTTTCAACATCAACTTCTTATAATAATGTATGTTAAACTTCTTAGCAGTAAAGTTATTCTGAAAAACAGAAAATAACATTTTACATCTATGCACTTGCAATGTTATTTTTCGCTTTTTAGTGTAGGTCAAAGTTTTATTTTTTGAAGTAATGAATTCTTTTTTATTTGAAGTAGTTTATAAAATAAAGAATAGACATAGCGAGAGTAAGGTACGTCACCTTACTCTCCTAATATATTATAATATATGATAAAGATTCCTTTCAAATGAAATTGTTAAGTCAATATATTTTAATAAAAGCAGTCCTTCAAGTATCTGCAGACAAAAGTTTATTAATAATTCTGTTTTAAACACAGTTTCAGAGTGCTTTATATTAATTGTTTCATGAAATGTTAATTATCGGAACGGGTTGGATATTTTAGCCTTAAATATCTTCTGAGGTTAAATATTTTGAAGATTAGTTATTGTATTATCACAATAATACAAGTTCATATTTAAGTTTGGTGTTATTTTTGCTAGGAGAGCATGTATTAAGCTTGATATAAAAAACAATTATTATTTCTTATCGCGATCTTAGCAGATGTATATAATTACAGCCTCTGCTACTTGTAACCCTCGCCTACTGCTCGGGCTATGAATAACGACTCGGGTGTAATTTTCAACTTACCGCACTTAAATAATAATGGATTATTATGCTATTGTAGGGTTTTAGAAAGTTTTATTCTATATATCGTCTCCGTAGAGCGAAAAGTCCATTACTCGAAAATCAAGATATGAGATAAGAGCGTTTAACGTTGTTGAAAATTTAAGGGGTAGGATAGGGTAAGGTAGGGATAGGGTAGGGGTAGGGTAGGGGGTAGGGTAGGGTTGGGGTAGAGTAAGGATAGGGCAGAAGTGCACATAAGTCAAAGCGAAGCTTGACCGAGTCCGCTAGTTTGAAATATAAATCAGCATTGCAATACACATAACAAGATGATTTATAATAATGATTATGATAAAGTGGACGAACTCCATAAGGTGTATGAGTTCACTAAACTCTAAACTCATCGCTTAGATACTCTCATGTATGATTATGACTCATTTCTTAGAAAAAACTATACAAGTAGGTACTTCATGCTTTTCGTCATGACCTTATTTAACGTAAAGGTTTCTTCTTAAATTTAGGGCCTAGATTAGACTGCAAATAAACTTTTATCTAAAGGTAACCTTAATATCTTATCTTGCTCTAAGGAAGTCGGTGATTACATATGTAAATCTGTTGATTAGGATGACACGTTGCTCTAGCTTGGACAAAATTTACCTATTTATTTCGATGAAACTCGTATTATTAGTTTTTATGTACTTTTAAAAGTGAAAATTTACTATACGGAGTTCCTGGGTTCGATACCCGGCTGGGCCGATTGAGTTTTTCTTAATTGGTTCAGGTCTGGCTTGTGGGAGCTTCGGTTGTGTTACCACCCTACCGACAAAGGCGTACCGTCAAGCGATTTATGATGTCGTGTAGTTCCGGTATGATGTCGTGTAGAAACCGAAAGGGGTGGGGATTTTCATCCTCCTCCTAATAAGTTAGCCCGCTTCCATCTGAGACTGCTTCATCACTTACCATCAGATTGTAATCAAGGGCTAACTTGTAAATAATAAAAAAAAAGATCAAACTATTGTTAATCCAAGTTACGAAATGAATGCATTCTTTTAGTATATTGTAGAGTATATAATTAAATATACTCTACAATATACTAAAAGTAGTTCTTTGTGTATTGTGTATTGTCTTTGTGTATTGTGTATGTGTGGCATAAAAAACAACAACAACTTTCAGTTTATTAAAAGATGAAGTTACGTTTTGTAAGTACTTTCATAATATTGCAGATAGTTATTCATAAACTGCTTTGGCCCAGTGAGGCTATGTAGGGTTCAAGTCAAAGTCGTCCTATGAAATATTAAAATTTTCTTTCTAACAAGACATTTTCTTTACAAATCCTCAGCCTCGGAGAGTATTGTTCCTAACGACATTAATAATACCATTGATCATTCCCGATTATTAATTATGATAGTAATCGTTTCAAAACTACTCTTAACATTATTATGCCAATGGAGCAGCATGGCGGATATAAACTCCACTCCCTCTGCTATAAGAGAGTACACCCAAACCCAACCTGGTTTGGGTGTACTATTCTATAACAAGATCCCCAAGGTGATGCACCTGCAATGTATAGCTTTAAGCAATGTGTCAAAAAACATTTACTTAGTCGAGGTTACTACACCATTGATGAGTTCCTGAATGATAAAGATGCTTAGAAGCCATTGGATCAGCTTCCACCTTCAGAAAGTAAAACTTTAAGAAATTGTATTGTTGTCATCAATTGTAAATTGTAATATTGTATGATTTTTTTAAAAGAGCAACTGTTGACTTTCTTGCCGGTTTCTTCTCAGCAGAACCTGCCTTTCGAACCGGTGGTAGAATCTTTACAAATAGTCAACTGACGTATCAAAAGTGCTTGTAAACTGATACTACTTGAAATAAATGAATTTTGAATTTTTGCCCCTGTAGGCCATTAGCGGATCTTAATGTCTCATAATTACCCTACAGACAGCACCGGGTGGGATGCAACAGTGTGGCTGACGCGCGCTCCTCTTGGGGGTCCCTCAGGGTTCGCCCCAGTCGGAGGGGTCTGCACTCGCACCCGATCCGCCGCCATAGACAGAGACGAAGGCCTCACCAGCGCGTTTGTCATCGCGCACGAGTTGGCACATCTGTAAGTACACAACCAGATACTTTTAGCCTATGGAACCAGAGCCTATTTAGATAGATATACCTCAGTTTTAAAGCTGCGAACAGCTGTGATATGACCTCTGCTTCCGATTTCGGTGCGGGGCATGCACCTCCAACTTTTCAGTTGTATGCATTTTACGAAACGTTAAATATCACGTGTCTCAAACGGTGAAGGAAAACATCGTGATGAAACCTGCATACCAGAAAATTTTCTTAATTCTTAGTGTGTGTGTGAAGTCTGCCAATCCGCATTGGGCCAGCGTGGTGGACTAACCACTCTCATTCTGAGAGGAGACTCGAGCACAGCAGTGAGCCGAATATGGGTTGATTCGCATGGATTAAACGACATCCTCTTGACTCCGGAGTCAGCATGGCACCGCGACGCCTCAATAGCTCAACGGTAAGAGCGGTTGGACTCATCACCGAGGGGTGGTAGTTCGATCCTCACCCCGTTGGTCTATTGTCGTACCCACTCCTAGCACAGTCTTTTCCGACTAGTTGGAGGGGAATGGGAATATTGGTCATATTATAAAAAAATATGGCAAATATTCTTTTAAAAAAAAAAAAAAAAATCTATATTACTGAGGGCCTAGTGGCAGTTTGATACTACGAACATCACGTTAACGTTAACGCGATAGTAACAGTATGAAAACATTGAAAACTCCTACTAGACACAATGCTCGTTCCTTGTGAGAGTACCCTCAAACTCAACCTGAGGCTACTCGCACCATACGTCACTATAATATTAGAACGTTTTTCATGTCGGATGTACTTAACAGTGAATGAGATGAACGTCATTATTATACTCGCCTGTACTCTATATTTACTCACTGAATCCGTAATACCTACTTAATGTTATAAATACAATGCTCCAATAATATTGCTCTCATTTGTAAAGGCCAATACCTAAATGAACGTGCATGCATTATGCATTTCGTAAACGGTACAAAAGACGTACATTTATCTTCCGATTAATCCAAACTGGGGAATTATTTTATTAGTATAGATACGAAACATTCTTATTAATGAACTAGCAGACGCCCCGCGGTTTCACCCGCGTATCTCCCGTTTCCGAGGGACACAAACAAATAACGATATTGATGAAAGAATTATCAAAATCGGTTCAGTACATCCAGAGATAATGACTTACGGATCTGAGACCAGGTCGCCTTTATAAAAACTGGTGCTCCTATAAAAAGACTCAAAGTCGCTCAACGGGTGATAGAGCGAGCTATGCTTGGAGTTTCTCTGCGTGATCGAATCAGAAATGAGGAGATCTGCAGAAGAACCAAAGTTACTTCAAGTTCAGCAAGTCGCGAAGCTGAAGTGGGTAGGCCACAAAGTTCGAAGAGCCGATGGACTTGGGGTCCCAAGGTGCTGGAATGGCAACCCCGCACCGAAAAGCGAAGGTCGACCGCCCACTAGGTGGACCGAGGATATCAAGCGGGTAGCAGGGAGCCGCTGGATGCTGGCGGCTCGAGATCTCGAGAGTTTTGTTTGGGAGTCCATGAAAGAGGCCTTTGTCCAGCAGTGGACGTCCATCAGCTGTTAACGATGATGATGATGATGATGATGATGATGACATCCAGAGATTACTCCCTACAATCTCACAAACTTTACCTCTTTATGGTATACTAGCTGACGCCGCGCGGTTTCACCCGCGTGGTTTATCGTTCCCGTAGGAGTAAGGAGATAATATATAGCGTAGAGCCTTCCTTGATAAATGGGCTATCTAACATTTAAAGAATTTTTCAAATCGGGCCAGTAGTTCCTGAGCGCGTTCAATCAAACAAACAAACTCTTCAGCTTTATATATTAGTATAGAAGTATAGATTAGTATAAGTCTGTGATTTCAAAACAATTTTCGCCTGCCTGTTTCTCCGGGCTATTTTCTGGATTGGCTGAACCGATTTAAATCGGACTTCCACTCGAGTTAGAGGTGGTTATTGAGTATTTAATATAAGTTATTTTTATCCCGCCGTCGTTCCGTAAACTGTAGCTATAAGCTTTATTTTTTCGACAGAACATGTGCAACTAATTGCAAGTAGATAAAAGGGGAAACATAATAAACCATTTGTATTGAGACATCCTTATCCCTATAGACTTAAGGTCTAAAATAATTGAAAGCCAGCTTGTCAGCACATCGCTAGACGCTTTAATCAGTTTAACATGTAGACCGCCACCTACAAAGTTCCCTTTGCGTGTGCGACGATTGATAATCACCGGTTTCGTAAACGAACTGACTTTGTTTACAGGAAAACCAATTAGTAGACTTTCGATAAATTTTTAGGCAATTTATTTCCGTTCCGTTCTATTTGAGGAAGTTTTGAAACTTTATACTCGTCAGCAATTATATTTGGTACTCATAATTTAGCTAAATATTGCCATGGAATATTTATTGAGACGAATATCTTAGCATTTCATGGATTCAACGTGCAGGTGCCGGGTCCATCGCGTGGTAGAGAGAAAAACACCAAGCAAAGTCCAGGACTTGTGACTACTGGATGTAGGGTTAGGGATTCCTTGACGATCGATCAACACTCCCCTGTTGTTCTCCCTACCTAAAGTAAAGTAAGATCCTACTAGAGCAGCTTTGGATACTTGTTCTAATATAGAACTAGCTGCACTTCTAGAGAGGCCAAGGTCTTTAAGCAAATTATAGAGAGATGTTGCTGGTAATCCTCTTGCACCTACTTCTACGGCGTACAGACTAACTACATAGCCATTTTTAGTTAGTTCATATATATTCACTTTTAAACTGTGGTCCTTCGGATTGTTAGTCTCTCACGGCACAGTAAGCTCTACAAGTACGTTTTGTTTGTTTAGACAAAAGATAAACATAAAAATGAAAAAATATAATAATGTAAAGAATAAAAATAAAAAAAAACTTTTGATAAATTGGTAAGTCCTTAATGACCTAAAATATCAAAATCTTAATTCCTCTTGACACCTGTAGCTCGTAAGTAGTTATTTTTAAAAGTTGTTAACAATTATTGGTTTAAAAATATTAGCGGGTAAGTAAAAAGCATATATTATATATACTTGCGCAGGCTTTAACAGAAATTTTAACAGAGAATTTTTCTGTTACATTTATCAAGTAAATCAGAAATGTATCAACACGGAAGACACCCGGTTGTTTTAAAACAGTTGTTGAACAACAACACTTCAAAAGTTCAAAAAAGCACTCGTAACTTGTTGTAAAGTTATTAAGTATTTCTAACGCCAGACAGTCGTAAAGTATTCCGGTCTAAAAGCACTTAGTTCGACATCGGATGCCTTTAATCAGACCTCAAGTGCTCTCAAATGTTTTTCTCTATTTAACTACGTTCACAGCAAATTGCATACCATGAATGTTCTTTTCAATGTTCGATTACCGGTATTAAAAATAATTGTGCTTGGAAGTCCATGCAAGAGGCCTATGTTAGCAGTGGACGTCCATCGGCTGATAATGATGATGATGATTGATGATCGATGATGATGATCGATGATCGATGATAGATGATCGATGATGGATTATCGATGATGGATGATGGATAATGGATGATGGATGATAGACTTTCCATACAAAATTACATCCCCTATTTCACTTCCCTTTGTTTTATTTCCGCAACATAAAGTCATTTTGTATATCTCTGATTAATATATCGTGAGATTTTCTTAAATGGGTATCTATACTAATATTATAAAGCTGAAGAGTTTGTTTGTTTCTCAGGAACTACTCCGATTTAAAAAATCTTTCAGTGTTAGATAGCTCATTTATCGAGAAAAGTTTTAGACTATATATTATCCCCGTATTCCTAAGGGAACGAGAACCACGCGTGTGAACCGCGCGGCGTCAGCTATACTACAGCCTTTCTTGATGAATACTGTTTACCAGCAAACAAAATAAAAATGAGGGTATTAATCACTAGTTATTTCACACCTAATATTAATTAAAATTAACTTTTTCTTATAATAATGAAAATAAAGATTAATAGGCTTAGAACAAATAGATATAGTTCATATATTTTACATAACATTTTGTAAACCAACCATACATTATATAAAGTATGAGATGACAGGCGTTTTCTACCTTCATTTCTAATTTCTTTGTTGGTAAACAGTACTCATCAAGAAAGGCTACAGTAGAGTTTTAAAATATTGCAAAACATTGACATCGTTTTTAGACTCTGACCCCCTATAAAACGTTAATCGAAATCCGAGTCCGGTATCCTTGGCCCGCCAGTCCCTTGTTTGCTGAAAATAGCCACCGAGTGATTCATTTGCTATAGAAATATCCACTCACATAATTCGATTTTATCCCCATAATATCGATAATTATACAACACGGCTTTTGGACTAGGTTCGTTCGTTATCAACACATATCCAGCTCACTCCCGAACTCGACTCTTCTCTCAGAATAAGAGGGGTTAGGCCAATAGTCCACCACGCTGGCCCAATGCGGATTGGCAGACTTCACGCAGAGAATTAAGAATATTCTCTGGTATGCATTTTTCCTCACGATCCTTTCCTTCACCGTTTGAGACATGTGATATTTAATTTCTTAAATCCACACAACTGAAAAGTTGGAGGTGCATGCCCCGGACAAGCCTTTGGAATCGGAGGCTGAGGTCATATTCGCTGGGCTATTACGTATATGTACTAGGACAAAATTGTCTATTGATTATTATAAAATTTGTACCTATAATTGCTTGCAGCAATAAAGCTGTGTGTTTACAATAACTTTACACTTTTCTTTACTTATATTTACGATACGATGCTTTTTTATCCTGTGTGCAATTGAGCGTCTCGTCTCCAGAAAGAAGTGTTCATAAAAATATATTAAAAAGAGGTAAAGTTTGTGGTGTTGGGTCTCTGGATCTACTGAACCGATTTTGAAAATTCTTTTACCACTAAAAAGCCACGTTATTTGAAAGTGTCATAGGGTATATTTTGTTTCCGCACTCTCACGGGAACGGGAACTATGCGGGTAAAACCGCGAAACGTCGCCAAGTTCTTCATAAAATGAGTTATGTCGTTTATGATTGTATACCTGATTGCAGCAATAAAGCCGCATTTTTAGAAATACAATTCTATCCTTCTTTTCTTTATAATAAATTATATCGTGTGTGCAATTAGTGTTTCTTTTCTAGAAAGAAGTGTTCATAAATCTATACTAATATTAGAAAGCTAAAGAGTTTGTTAGTTTGGTTTAACGCGCTAATCTCAGGAACTACTGATCCGATTTGAAAAATTCTTTCAGTGTTAGATAGCCCATTTATCGAGGAAGGTTATAGGCTATATATTATCTTAGTATTCCTACGGGAACGGGAACTAATCGAGTGAAACCGCGCGGCGTTAGCTAGTAAGGTAATAAGCGGCTACTCTCATGTAACCGTTACACTGCTCGCCTGTCACAAGGTAGGCACTAGGCAGCCTGTGATCACAGCAATATGAGCAACAAAGGCGCCTTTGTCAGGCATTAATTAGTATTCAAGCTCTATTAGAACTCAATTCTCCTGTGATACGACACTGGAGAACCATTGCATAAAGCTGAATGTCCAAGTAGTCCGTGAACATGTAACTAACCTACATTTTTTTTTATACAAAGACTCTCCTAGTCAAGTTCACAAGAGCAGGTACCATACCTACCTACCAATACCTAACCTATAAAAATTTTCAAAACAGGTAAAATAGAATCAGTCATCTTCGAACCTACATCCTCCGGAATCGGAGGCAGAGGTCATATCCACTAGGCTATCACGGCTCTTTAAAATTTCAAATTTTAAAATAGAACATAAAACAAATTAAATTATAATTGAAGATTTAAATTTTAAAGTGTGTATCTCGGGACGCTCGACAGAAGTGATAACATAAACCAGCAGCGGTATGCGTGAGAGAAAGGGAAGACAGACGTAGTGGCGCTGTAACGCGTTACGTGACGAAGCGATTTAGCCTCGCATTAGAAGATATCACTTTAAAAATCAAATAAAAATAACAAACATTAAAAAAAATTTTAGAACAGTCAGTAGAGTAGACTGCCTCTCTGGTATGCGTGGTGGATTTACAAGACAAAGGTCCTAGGCTCGATTCCCGGCTGGGGCGTTTGAGGTTTTCTTAATTTGTCCAGGTCTGGTGAGAGGCTTCGGCCGTGGCTAGTTACCCTACCGGCAAATGATTTAGCGTTCCGGTATGATGTCGCGTAGAAAACAAAAGGGGTGTGGATTTTCATCCTCCTCTTAACAAGTTAGCCCGCTTCCATCTTAGATTGCATCATTACTTACCATCAGGTGAGATTGCAGTCAAGAGCTAACTTGTAAAGAATAAAAAATAAGAGTAGTAAGAGTGAACACGAACAAATAGCATTTTGAGAAGTTACAATATTCGTGTACATGTAGCACAATGGACAACCAACTTAATACATTCATTATTCTGTTATAGGTAGGTTTCTCGTGAACCAACACAATTACTTTTAATATGATTACGTTTCTGATAAATTGTTAAGTAGCATTGTAATGTTGTAAAAGGATATGCCTTTGAGAAAATCTTCAGGATCAACAATGTTTCACGTTTTTTTTCATAGATAATCCTAATTCCTACTTTATCGTAGAGACGAAAAATGAACGAGTAAACATTACGTAACGAATCCGCCAAATTGGAAGAAGGAATCCTTTTCATTTCACGGATTAGCTTAAAGACTAGCGCCATGGAGCGGAAAAATTCTATCAACGTTCACGGACAGAAAATGTTTCCTTATTTTTTTTCACAACAATGAGGATGGAGGGTAATGTATTTATTGTATGACGTGGAACGAAAACAAAAGAAAATAGTTTAGTTCGAAACATGTGAGGGGGTAATTTACTACCCCCTCACATGTAACTCTCTAACTAATTAAAAAGCAATCATCGTTTTGGCTTCTTAAACGAAAGCGAAAAATTAAAGCTTAGTTTTTAACTAATAACTTTAAACTATTTTATTTCGTTTTCTTTTAAGTGTGGAAGGGATTAGGAAGAGATTTGTCTATAATTTTAATTTGTCTATAAAAGCAACCAGAGCGCCATTACATAATTAAGTTAATAATAATAATAATAATAAGTTGTCCAGTCATCGTTTTGTTTTCTTAGTGAATTTCAGTTTTTTATTGTAGCGAGATGAATGAATGATGAAGATGTATGTACCTTCCTCTCATGCTGTTAGATTCCTCGCAATGGTGAAAAATCTATTAATATTCTTTTAGTATTGGTACGACAAAGGCGTATCGCCAAACGACTTAGCGTTCCGGTACTATGACGTGTAGAAACCGAAAGGGTTGTGGATTTCATCCTACTACTAACAAGTTAGCCCGCTTCTGTCTTAGATTGCAACATCACTTACCATTAGGTGAGATTGTAGTCTAAGAACAAAATTCAAAAAATCTAAATTAATTTAATTCAAGCAGTTTACAAGCACTTTTGACATGACAGTTGACTATTTGTAAAGATTCTACCACTGGTTCGGAAGAAGAAACCGGCAAGAAACAAACTGAACAGTTGCTCTTTTAAAAAAAAGTATACAATACCTATTATAATTTACAACTGAACAGAAAAGAAGGTTTCATGTTGGCAAACATTTTATTCACTACTGCAATAATATCCAGTTATTGCAGTACTAGTAAAATGTTTATTATAGTCAACGTTGTAAAAGGTGGGTGAAATTTTTCGAATTGACAGGAACAAAATTCATGCAAATTGACTTGTCTGGCCTATACCAAAATAAGTTTAGATTAGGTATGTACCGTGACCCAGTTACCGTGTAGATTCAGAGCGTATCTATTTCGATTCAATTGATTGAGCTTGTTACAAATATATCCGCGAATGTTACATCGGCAGTATCCGATTTGCTATTTACAGTCAGTTTATTTTTATGATTTGTTTTTGATTACTTCGTACGTCGGTTCTGTAGTGAGGAAACTGAACAAGATTTATTCATAAACTAGCTGACATCGCGCGGTTTCACCCGCGTGGTTCTCGTTCCCGTAGGAACACAGGGATAATATATAGCCTATAGCCTTCCTCCATAAATGGGCTATCTAACACTGTAAGAACTTTTCAAATCGGACCAGTAGTTCCAGAGATTTGCGGGTTCAATCAAATAAACAAACAAACAAACTCTTCAGCTTTATTATATTAGTATAGATATCCTATCTGGCTCGTAATTTCACACCACCTACATCTCCTCTGAAAAGGCTGGACCGATTTTTATGTAATTTTTTGTTCATATTGGGTAGGAAACCCATCATTCATACGAGAAATGGTAAGGGTTACCCACCCCGATTGTTCTGGGTCAGCTATTAGTTATAGTTAGCGACATACCTATAAAAGAGTAAAGAAAAACAGTGGACAAGGAAACTCTTATCCCGGAGATTTCTGCCAGTGGAGGTCTCTTTGTTTTTTGTTTGTGAATGTAACATTTCAAATGCCCCTTAATGAAAAAAAGCTTGCAGTGAGTTATTAAAAAAATAGTCTGATCATGATTATGATATATATATGATGGTAGGCGCAGTAAATTTACAAGACGAAGGTCCTGGGTTTGATCCCCGGCTTAATTAGTCCAGGTCTGGCTGGCTACCGACGTGCCGCCAAGCGATTTAGCGTTCCGGTACGATGTCGTGTAGAAACTGAAAGGAGTATGGATTATCATCCAACTCCTAATAAGTTAGCCTGCTTCCATTTTAGATTGCATCATCACTTACCACCAGGTGAAATTGTATTCAAGGGCTAAATTGTACTTGAAGAATAAAAAAAATAATTAAAAATACTCATCTATACTTCTATACTAATATTATAAAGTTGAAGAGTTTGTTTGTTTGTTTGTTTGTTTGAACGCGCTAACCTCAGGAACTACTGGTTCGAATTCTTTCAGTGTTAGATAGCCCATTATCGAGGAAGGCTATATATTATCACCATATTCCTACGGGAATACGCGCGGCGTCAGCTAGTTTGTTATAAACTGTTAAAATTAAAAACCTTGTATAAAGATCAAAATACAAGTGTAGTTATAAGATAACAAAGCGTTAAATGAGGCGAAATTACAAAATTACCTGCCCCGCCAACTGTAACAGTGCTAATATATTTTTAAGGAATGAGATCCTCGTTATTTTCACGAGCCCCATCGCGGGGAATTTTTAATTGCCCGTTAAATTCCTATTTTGGCAATAAAAAGTGCGAGTTAAATGGCTCCCTAAAAGTGTAAAACGGTTTTCCGTGTTTCAGTGACGCGCGTCAAAGTTTTCCTTTGAATTTTCAAACGGACTTTAGTGAAATTGGAAATTAATTCGTCTGTAACGATTTTGGATTTCAAATTAATAACTTCAATAGCTTGTTTAAGCACTACTTTAACTTTAAAGAAATAGATAGCTTTAAAAATAAACTAAAACATAGCTGCTTATCCTATGTACCTATATGTAGGTGCATACCTAGAATATATATATATATATATAGACACTTTATATAGATATATTTTTTGTTTCATGAGATAAGTTTTGTGTTGTATATAAGGATAAATATTTGTTTTTCTATAAAAGTGTTTTTAATTTCATACGTCATAAACTATAGGTGAAGTAGATTAATATAAACAAGGCCATTTTTATACAATTGCAAAGAATATTTAAGAAATGTATATAATTTAGCTTGTAACCTGTTGTGGTAGACGATCAATTTTGTAGTATGTACCTACGTAATTAACAAAAGCAGATCCTAAAGTTATAAAGTAAATAAAAAAAAGAATACATAAGTATCATGAATAGTAGGTATGTTTTTCTTTCCTAAAATACCCAATGTGAAACGTTTTATGATATTTTGCTTTCCCGAAAATGAGCTTTTTTCATCTGCGGTAACCACATAACAAAAACATTGTGTGCGGACCATTAAGAAAGCTCCATAAGCGTACGAAGATTCCTAAGTGAATACCTATACTTCTTAGGGTTTATTGAACTTTGAAAGCGTCTGCAAAATTACTTCAAAGTTCACTTGAGCTTGTCTTTGTAGATAATATTGATACAGTGATAGACAACACCTCATCTAAAAACTAGTTGACGCTGCGCGGTTTCACACGTGTGGTTCCAGTTCCCGTAGAATTACGGAGATAATAAATAGCCTATAGCCTTCCTCGATAAATGGACTATCTAACACTGAAAGAATTTTTCAAATTGGACCAGTAGTTCCAGATTAGCGCGTTCAAACAAACAAACTCTTTAGCATTATAATATTAGTACAGATGAGTAGGACCACTGGAATTAGTTTTTTGGAGTTTACTCCTTTAGAATCGATTCTTCATATAGGTATAGCCCCCGGTATAAAAAAATATGGACTGTAAAATTGGATGAACGAATGACAGCGTTACATTTTTTTTTGTGCGCAACCTATTCTGCGGACCTTTTACCGTGCGCTGCACCTCGGTTGCGCACCTTTCACTTTTCAGGCGTAGGTATTGAGAAATACATAGTGTATGCTGCGGGGAAACATACACCTATTTAGGCTGTCGATATGAAAGAGTAAATTCATTCGTGCGTCGGAGCTGACACACACTTTTTTTATTTTAAGAAGGCGATTTTACTGTACCTTATCATGAACTTTTCTAAAATAGTATTTATATAAAAATTAAATATTATATGATGACATTGATTGTATTGTTACTCTAGACACTACCAGGCAATGTATGGCAAACTCAAATAAAAAATTGGAAAAACAAAATCATGGTGAAGGGAAGAAGAAAAAAGAAGAAGAAATACTTTATTGCACACAAAAATACAATTATAAATTGAAACATTAAAAACATAAATTAAACTTAGCGTGCAAAGGCGGCCTTATTACTATAAGTAATCTCTACCAGGCAACCCCTGAGGAGAGAACTTGCGAAGAAAGAGTGGGAAGGTGCAATACATTATATGTAATTATATATATAAATAATTAAATAAATATATAATTATAATATATACGTAAATATAATATTAAAATTTACATATGTATTACATAATATATTACAACTATACTATACAAAATATATACTACATTAAGGGAATTTCATTAGGCTTGTTAGAATTCTCTAGCAACACTATACCTACCTTATATTGTGTCATAGGTGTGTAATTTGGTGTCATGCATCCATTTCAGTGAATGTGCGAACTAAAAAGGTCAACCTAGAAACTATCTTCCTTATTTGGAACTATTACATATGTTAGTGCGTTGATATAAGTTACCAATGTACTATAATCATAGGTTATGATGAAATAACTTTATGGCATATTATTTACTAGCGGACGCCCGCGACTTCGTCCGCGTGGAATTCAGTTTATCACATTCCCGCGGGAACCATGCATTTTTCTGGGATGAAAAGTAGCCTATGTTTTAATCCAGAGTAAAATCTATTTCCATTCCAAATTTCAAATAGCTTTAGTAGCCGCAGCGTAAAGGAGAAATAAACATACACACACAAACTTTCGCCTTTTTAATATTAGATTGACTAGCCCAAAGCTTAATTAAGTTTCTCCAAGCTTTATTTCATCTCCTCGACGTAGAAAAAGGGATGAAATCACACATGTTTTAGGGTTATTATTTACGAGTACATGTACATGGGATGTTATAAGTTTTTAACCTATCTGTCTGTGGGTGTATCTAAAGATATCAAAAAAAAAAAATTCTATATTGTTAAATTAAAATTTAGTTCTTGTTTTTCCCTACTCAAAAGCAAAAACAGAAAGTATTGAAAACAAAACAAAAACATCATATTAGTTGTCTGTCTGTCAATCTGTCCAACTGTACCTACAAGTATGTCTGTACCTCAAAACCCATTCACTCAATAAATCCATTCAGTTTGACGATAGCCTAATATTATTTATTTATTGCGTTAAAATCAAACCCTAATTTGACGGCCACCGTGGCGCAGTGGATTTACAAAACGGAGGTCCTGGGTTCGATCCCCGGCTGGGCCGATTGAGATTTTCTCAATTGGTCCAGGTCTGGCTGGTGGGAGGCTTCGGCCGTGGCTAGTTACCAGTCTATCGGCAAAGACGTACCGCCAAGAGATTTAGCGTTCCGGTACGATGTTGTGTAGAAACCGAAAGACATTTACATTTAAATCCTCCACCTTGCAATTTAGTCCGCTACCATCTTGGACATCATCATCACTTACCACCAGGTGAGATTGTGGTCAATGGCTAACTTGTAAAGAATAAAATAAAAAAGCAAACAAACAAACATGCATATTACCTGATGTTTAGTAATTATCATATGAATTTTTAATACCCGAAGCATTAGTAATGCATTGCAAGCCTTAAAGGGCTACGTCATATTATTAGGTCTAATTCCGTAAATGACATAAATAAATAAACATGTAAAACCATGTGCGTGCCTAGTTTTTAAAACAAGACTACAATCTTGGGCTAAGTAAGAATAGGCCTTGTGACTTACGACGCATATGCGATTAAAAAAATGCATGCTCATGGCTATACTGTAAGCTGAATATGCTAAGTAATACCAACTTAATTCTTTGTTGTGCGATAGAAATTACGAACGATTCCCTCCTATATTTAGATAGATAGATAGATTGATAGATAGATTTACTAGAGTATAGCTAACATAATTTTAATCAGTAGCGACGTTCAAGATTATATTGGAGACAGACCATTTTTCATTCATTGCTGGGCCCAGATTTGCCCAGTGTCATTTCATCATCATCACCATATTCGGCTCACTGCTGAGTCTCCTCTCAGAATGAGAGGGGTTAGGCCAATAGTCCACCACACTGGCCCAATGCGGATTAGCAGACTTCAAACACGTAGAGAATTAATAAAATTCTCAGGTATGCAGGTTTCCTCACGATGTTTTTCCTTCACCGTTTGAGACACGTGATATTTAATTTTTTAAAATGCACATAACTGAAAAGTTGAAGGTGCATGCCGGACCGAATTCGAACCTACGCCCTCTGGAATCGAAGGCAGGGGTCATATCCACTGGGCTCTCACGACTCTCTGGTTTGTTTCTTCTGGTTTAATTTCAGATTAATTTGCGGGATAACTTACATTCCAAAAGAATGAAGAAAATTGTAGTAAAAATTAAGCTTTATTATCTAAAAACATCAAACAATTATTTTAAATGATTTCTACAGTATTTATCATTTGTTTCTATGGATTAAATAAGTTCTTATGTAATTTTATACGAGTACCTATTCAACCTTTATCTGCGAAAGGGTCTTTATCTCTATATTAGCTCTAAGTTGATTTTTGTACTAAGGGTCACTTAAGTAGGCCCCGCGAACAAAGAGCCCATAAAAACAATCAATCGGCGCGACCGGATCCCCAGAAGCAATATCTTGTTCAAACGGAAAATATCTAGAAGGGTCGAGGATTACGTGGAAATTTTACCTCACGTAGAAAAAATCCGGGCAAACGCAAATCGGATTCGCCTAGAGAGTTCCGTACAAATTTGTAGGTGGGTTATCTACTTGATTACATAAATAATTAGCGGACGCCGCGACTTCGTCCGCCCTTAGACCTCTTAAGTCCAAATTTTACAGTAGTATCGCTACTGTAAGATTTGGACTATAGTAAAAATGGAGTAACTTCTCCCGTTTACCCATCATTTCCCTTGACTGCTCTGCTCCTATTGGTCGTAGCATGAGAATTGAAAATTATACTATAACCTGCTAAGGAGTATGAAAAATAATTGTACCAAGTTTCGTTAAAATCCGTTGAGTAGTTTTTGTTTGTATAACGAACATACAGACAGACAGACAAAAAATTTACAGATTGCATTTTCGGCATCAGTATCGATCACTAATCACACGCTGATAGTTATTTTGAAAATATATTTCATGTACAGAGTTGACCTGTCTACAGATTTATTATAAGCATATAATATCCTATAAGCCCTCATTCGCACGAGAGTTATTTTAACGGACGTTAAAAAAGCGTTCAAATATAGTATAAAGTAAAATAAAGGTCCAACGCCCGAAATTAAAAATGCAATATTGCTCGAAAAAAAGCGTCGTGTTATGAAAACGCTGCCGCGTGAACATATACTAGGGAATGCATTTAAACGCTTTTTTGACGTCCGTTAAAAAAGCTCTCGTGCGAATGAGGCGGGTTCCATTTTTTTGCTATTTAGGTACGGAACTCTAAAAATATATATTTTATTACGTGACGCCTTCCCTAGATCGTGAGTAGGACTGAAGAATGACAATTAAAGGTCCATCTATCTGTATAAGCCCCCGGCGTTATTATCTCCTTTATAATAAGCACGAGTTTCGCTTACTGAGGCGGTCTTTTTGATGATGGTTTTTATCAATTCGGAGCAGGCACTTTCAGGCGGTAATTGCCATGTGAGTAGGTTTACCAGGTCGTTGGTGTTTTCCGGAAAGTCCCCATTTTATTTTGTGTCGGGAAAGGTACTACGACCATTCCCATTTCTTCAATGTGTTCAGTTAGGCTATTCTGTAACGATATTTTTATAACTCGCAAGTGCGAGTTTCTCTGTTTGACACGATACTATAGAGGTATCTCTGTTTGACACGATACTATAGAATGAGAAAGATAGCGTTGCATTCGAAACTCGCACTTGCGAGTTATACAAAACATCGTTAGTGAATAGCCGTGCTGGTATGAGTGGTAAGGTTTTTATATTTTTACGCTTTACGAGTATAATATTTATTTTATTGTTGTTTTATTTGATTCTATAGACCAATTACCGAATTTCGCTAACGGTTTTTATTAAACATGTTAGGATTTAAGAACTTGAGCGTGTTCCGTAGGTAAGCATATATTATTTATTACTAGCGAACGCCCGCGACTTCGTCTGCGTGGAATTTAGATTTTCACAAACCCCTCGGGAACCATAGGTTTTACCGGGGTGAAAAGTAGCCCATGTGTTAGTACAGTGGAAATACTATTTCTATTTTAAATTTCAGCCAAATCGGTTCAGTAGCCGCAGCGTAAAAGAGGAACAAACATACTTACACACTTTCATATTTACACACTTACACACAAACTTTTGCCTTTATAATATTAGTGTGATATTAGTAGGATGTGATTATTTAATGCATGAGTACCTCTATCGTAATAAAATATGTTATTATGGTTACCCTACATTCGCATACAATCATCCCACTTCACTTCAATAAAATCGTTGTGCGTGTTTTTCATTGAATCATCGCCATAATTATTTGATTCATTATTAATGCCACATTAAGGTGCTGCCATACTGAGCTTGTGACTATTATGTTGTGTTAAATAATTAATGATAGATAACGTATCATTTATTTCATTCTGATGGTAAATGGAAAACCATAGCCTGAGGTGTGAGGTGATAACCTAAGCCTCGTGTACCCTATAACAGGGTATTTGATTCCTTTATTAATTTTATTAAAAACAATATTAATTTCGAATAGTAGCTACATGGAAAAAGAACCAAAATATAGCGATATTAATTAATAAACCTTAAATACATAATTATAAAATATTTAAAAATTCATGACACCATTTTTCTTGAATAATATTGAAAATTACTGATGTGCTGATGTCGTTTTTGAGTTTGTTTTTGAAATGGCTGCGTCACTGCCGTGTTCCGTGCGTTCTATCTGCCTATTATTTTTTAATCTGTGTCTATAATATGAAATATGTGTAACACATCATCAGCACCGCTGGTTTACACATAGGTAATCGTTGTGAGCTTTAGCAAACACGATAATTTAGTTTATTATGAAAATATCTACAATGTGAACGCACTATAAATAATATTCATTATTTTTCTTTTGCTGCATGCATAATATATTACAGTTTTCATTTCATTTTATTATGTAGATATTAAAAGCATCTCGGCACGACAGTGTCACAGCCAAGTTCGAAAAAAACAAGGCATGACGAACGCACCGTCATAGGTTACGCGATCGCGAAAAAATAAATAATTCCAAGCTAATATCAAAAACCTCGTATGAAAAACAATTATTAAATTAAACCAATTTCTTCTCCTCTAATAATAATGATTCAAGAAAGTCCGTTTGATCAGTTTTTATGATAACTTTCATCTGTAATTTTCATCACTGATTAACTTATAGTCTTAAAATCCTAAATATTTCTAGGGTTTATGAAAATCGTAAATTTACTAAGAGAAAAATCTTAAAGTAATTAACTAATATATTTCAACTAATTAATTATAATAGATGTCTTCGGTTTTCTATTTAAATAAATTAATTGATAAATGTTTAAAGGAACTGCAATGATACTCGATAAAACTCTTTTTCTTCAGCGATGTATGCCGATTATTCCATGCGTACGTCCTTTGATACAAACTTTGCCTGCTTTTTACATTTATCTTTCTGTATGGATATGTTCTCATAAAATGAATATTACACGAACAATATAAGCTTATCAATGTAAAACTTATTTAATATTTATGGCACGTACGTAGATACCTCGAATTTGAATTGCTAATAATTCTGTCTCTTTTGTGGATTCGCATATTGGAAACCAACATTTTATTCCTTTTATCAAAATTTAAAATCGATACTGTTGCTTCTGTAAGATTGTTTATTTCTTAGGACATACCTACTCTAAGGCTGTAAAGGTCTCTCGGCGCTGTATACGATCCGGAAGCAATTCAAATTTAGAAAGTTTGATGATGATGCAGTGGACGTCCATCGCCTGATATGATGATGATAATGATGATGATGTTGATGATGATGATGATAATGATGATGATGTTGTTGATGATAATGATGATGATGATGATGATGACGATGACGATGACGATGACGATGACGATGACGATGACGATGACGATGACGATGACGATGACGATGACGATGACGATGACGATGACAATGATGATGATCAAAAAAGAACATTACAGGTATGAGACCCTAAGAGAAGCTTACACCTGTAGAATATCCTTAATTCCTCCTTTTTTTTGCTGTGGCCTGCAGACGGGTGACATATTGAAATAAACCATTTTCGACCTCCACATATCACACGATCTTCACATCGCCCGTCAGCAAGGGCCAACCAACCTAGGTCAACTCTCGACCTTAAGTAATTAGTTCATTGCCTATCTGAGCCCCGACTTTGATCAGCTGATGGGCTTGGCCAAACATAATTTCTGGTATTTTATTCTAATACTATGAACTTTGTATCGTGTTCTAGGTTAGGTCTCACTCACGATGGTGAAGGGCAATGCGAAGCGGAGGGTCTTAGGGGGTCAGTGATGGCACCCACTGTTCTGGCAACACTTCACAACTACGCGTGGTCTTCGTGCTCCAAGCAACAGTTTCATGAGAAGTCCAAGTTAGTATAACATATTATGGACAGCTTACGTTTATGTAAAGTATTTTTCATGAAAGAAGTCACCCCGACGTGGCGCTAATGTCTTAATGGCGCACATAGTCATTTGGTAATGGCGGTCTTATTCTTCTTATCTTCTTAGACTTCTTTCATGAAATGACTCTTCAAGTTTTATACCGGGATTATGTGATGTGAAAGTTACCTGTAGATAGGTAGGTACCTGTACCGTTTCCTGGTTTATCATATACTTAGTCTACATTTCATTCAAAAGTAAACACGATTTAGCTCACATCTCTCGTAGGTACTATGGGGTAGAGCTGTTAAAAAAAGTTTATTTTGGCATTTAAGTACTTCGACCTTAGTACCGAGTCTTTGAATAAGATTAAGCATTGCAAGTTACGTATAATCGCGCTCTCAGAATACGCTAGTTTGAATTTCATATTTTTCGACTTTTGAGCTACTTCGACTTAGTATTGAAAATATTTCGAACTCACCTGAAGCGAAAAAAGTCTTTGAATATGGTTAAGCATTGAAAGTTACGTATAATTGCGATCTCAGAACACTCTAGTTTGAATTTCATAATTTTCGACTTTTGAGGTAGGTATTACTCCATCATACATCACTAGCAAAGTGTGAAATTTTCTAATTGACTACCAATAGAAGTACTATTTAACCACAAAATATGTCAGATATATTTAACATCAATAAACAAATGGCTTTACTGAGTACTTAAGTAGCCATTCTTATGCTAGCCATTGACGATGAATTATTCTCACGATTCTGAAAAGCAAACGGCAGTACCCCCGCGGCATACTATACAAGTATGTACGCAGTGACCAACACACGATCAATTATAGTCGCGAGTCCTTCACGAAACGTGAGATTAATTGAACGTTTGTAGCTAGCGATAGGGAATACTACGAGTAAGTGCTCAAACAGATTGCCAGATTATTAAAACAGAAAAAATATTGCTTTTTTCCGCGAAAACCGTGGAAAAACCATATCTACGTAAATTCTACATAAACTTCCGAAATAACGCTTGCTTCTCGATATACTAAGTGTATTGTTGTGTAGGAAATGGTGGTGCCTACACGAGAGGAGTCAAGACGAGGGTGTGGAGCTAGGGGGCGCTAAGGAACTCTCGAATTACGTCTTCACTATGGATGAGCAGTGTCGTACTGAGTTCGATGAAGGGTAAGTACTTGCTACGTCAATCGCACGCCATTAAGTAATAGCTTTACTAATATTATTAATGCGAAAGTATGTCTGTCTGTCTATCTGTTATCTATTGACCTCTAGACATCTGAACCGATCATGACGAATATTGGTATTCTGATATTGTGACTGGACAAATTTTGAACCTTTATTTCATCCCCTTCTCTTCTTATTTTAGGAACAAAATGTAGCCTAGGTCCCATATCAGCAGAACATAGGCTACATTTTGTTCCTAAAATAAAAAGTAAAGGGGATGAAATAGGGGTTCAAAATTTGTATGGGAAGTCCTTCATTGTTAGAGTTGAAGTTATAAATAAATATGAAATGTTATTCCATTGTAAAAATTTTTTAAAATTGGAACCCCAAAAGGTTGAAAAGGGTTGATGAAAGCTTATATTAATTGTTCGCAGACGAAGTTGCGGGCGTCCGCTAATCACCTGTTACCTAAAATAATCTCTAGATTAATAAAATCTGTCTGTATGTTCGCAATAAACTCGATAACTACTGAACGGTGATACGGATAGATGGAGTTATAAGGGAAACACAATTATTATGATATATACAATTTATATTTTGTGTAAATTGATTGAAATATAATCAGAGAGCGAAGTCTCGGGTGCCTGCTAGTTAATATAAATTGTAAGGTAGCTAAAACTGTTAATTATAGCTTTTATGTTAATCATCATCGTCATTAACAAACTATATATGTCTCACTGTTGAGCACGAGTCTCCTCTGAAGATGAGAAGAGATTTGTAAGTAATTAATGGGTTTATGGGTGTAAAGAAAAACCTTACAGTTCACAATCATTTTCCTTCACTTACAGTGTTTTCTTAATGTTACGGTAATACGAGTACCTAGACCATATTATATTATACAACCACATTTAACTGTACATAATATACTATACTTTTTTTTCCAAACAACTAGCTGATTTTCATGAGTTTTTCACGGATAAACAGATCAATAGACTTGGAATACTTGGGCTCTAGAGCCGTGATAGCCCAGTGGATATGACCTCTGTCTCCGATTCCGGAGGGTGTATGTTCGAATCCGGTCCGGGGTATGCACCTCCAACTTTTCATTTTAGGAATTTAAATATCACGTGTCTCAAACGATGAAGTTTAACATCGTGCGGAAACCTGCATACCAGAGAATTTTCTTAATTCTATGCGTGTGTGAAGTCTGCCAATCCGCATTGGCCTAACCCCTCTCATTCTGAGAGGAGACTCGATCTCAGCAGTGAGCTGAATATTGGTTGATAATGATGATAATGATGACTTGGGCTCTAAGTTTTGTTTAATTTAAATCGGAGTTAATAAAGAAACACGAGCGTCCGCTATCACAATAATTACAGACAGTAATCAGCGATTGTTCGGAGAGAGTAATCAAAATGTTAGTAATTTCATTACACCAAGCACCAATAACCGGAAAATTCGTCAAACGCTCAGCAAACCCCGCCACCGCGATGATCGTTCAAAATTTACATTTAAATTGTTAGAAGCGGATCCAATTACAGTAGTTTAATGTCGAACTTTTCGCCTAGCCTTCCCTCAAATAGTACCCGAATCCACAATCCACATCGACCGCGTATTCGGATAATTGAGTGCTTCTTATTTATTCAGTTCAGAATTCAGATTCTTGAAACGTAGCTTGGATCAATTCAAAGCTAGGATATCATATTTTCTAGATTGGCTCAAGATTGGTCATATTTACTATTATTATATACTAGCTGACGCCGCGCGGTTTCACCCGCGTGGTTCCCTTTCCCGTAGAAGTACGTGGATAATATATAGCATATAGCCTTTCTCGATAAATGGGCTATCTAACACTGAAAGAATTTTTCAAATCGGACCAGTAGTTCCTCAAACAAAATCTTCAGCTTTATAAATTGGTATAGATTATTATATACCAGCTGACGCCGCGCAGTTTCACCCACGTGGTTCCCTTTCCTGTAGGAATACATGGATAATATATAGCCTATGGCCTTCCTCAATAAATGGGCTATCTAACACAGAAATATTTTTTTAAATGGGACCAGTAGTTCCTTAGATTAGCGCGTTCAATCGAACAAACAAACAAAGTCTTCAGTTTTACAATACTAGTATTACTAGAGTTTACGATAAAATGAAAATGGAGGGCGTTCCCAAAATAATAGTGCTAATATTAAAATAACTCAAGTTTGATGATTGCAATTTAATTTTATTTTCAACTAGCGGACGCCCGCGACTTCGTCCGCGTTAAATTAGATGTAAACTTTCAACGCTTACGCAGCGTAAGTTCTCAATAGGAAAAGTCCCCCGATTTTGAAACATTCTTCATTGGTGCTCTGCTCCTATCAGTCTTAGCGTGGTAATATTATAGCCTATGCCTATAGCTTTCCTCGATAAATGGGCTGTCTAACACTGAATGAATTTCTTAAATCGGACCATTAGTTCCTTAGATTAGCGCGTTCAACCAAACAAACAAACTCTTCAGCTTTATAATATTAGTATAGATAGGTAGCACTAATTATTTTAAGTCTACTTTCAAAAAGTTAGGTACTCGTGTAAAAAATTGATAATTACATGAATTATTATCAAATTTTTAAGAGAAAAATTCGTCGCTGGTGCTTTCAAACTTTTAAGTACCTTCTTGTAAAGTACATAAAGAAAAACTTAAACAACAAAGTTGCTTGTATTCGGCGACGTAGATACTCATGATATGGTTTCGGACGTACAAGTGTAAACACTAAATAAATACCCGCAATGTTATAATAATGGAAGAACGGAATAGCTCCGTGGTGGGTTTTGTTAACGCAAATTTACGAGTACCTTTTAGAATAAGACTAGAGCCAGCGACGGTTAGACCGACCTAATTTTATGAAAGCTGAAAGTTTAGCCTATCCTTCTATCCAGTAGCGAGCACTAAGTTTTAACTAGGGAAGGCACTATTCGCACAAATTGTACGGAATAGAAAATGCCTTCTACAATAAAGATTCGTAATGTGTCCAAGGCAGTACATGCATCTATGAAGTCCATGCAATCGCATTCTACCTTGTACATAATTATGTATTCTGTGCTTCTATCGATTCTATCTGTATCGAGTTTGGCGGGAAAATTGTAGGATTCACATATAACTCTCGTTTTATTTTCATTGATTTGAAGAATGCAATTTATGTAATACTAGCTGACGCCGCACGGTTTTACCCGCATGGTTTCCGTTCCCGTAGGAATACGTGGATAATATAGCTTGTAGTCTTCCTCGATAAATGGTCTATCTAACACTGAAAGAATTTTTCAAATCGGACCAGTAGTTCCTGAGATTAGCGCGTTAAAAAAACAAAGAAACAAACTCTTCAGCTTTACAATATTAGTATAGATAGTTCGTCGTTGGATATGAGTGTTTTTAAGTAATAAATTGATTTTCTGGGTGGACTGTATAAAAAGTTTTGGCAAGGTTGCCTTCCCCATAAGCCGAACACTTACCTACATGTCTTGATGAGTTGACTAGGACCGACTGACAATGGACTACCCTTGACCAATGTTGCTTTGGTGATGATTGATGACTGGCTAAATGGTTCAGCGAAGCCATATTGAAACAAACAAACAAAGTTTGGTTTGGGAGGTAGCAGGTTTTAAGGATCGAGACCTACAACCGTCCTAGGCTAGTCCTAGACTTTTGTATTTTTTAAAATATATTCCCGGCATAATTTTTTTTCTGATATGAGAAATGTCTGCAGTCAACAGTCACTTAGCTTCGCGGCAACACTTCGAAAACACCTTTAAAGGTTTTTTAAGAAAACTTTCAGGGTTTCTTACGGAGAGTTGCTACGAACGTAAGGGTCTGGAGACTGTAGAAAATATAAAAAGAAATACGTCTTTAACTTGGACGGTTGATGATTTTGACCTTTAAAACCAGCAACTTTCTAAAACTTCATTGGCTTTGCTTACTTATGGTAGGAGCATAGACTGAAGAAACTCAGCTTTCAAAAAAGTGGTATGTGTGACTACCACGGGCTTTCAGTACCTATCAAAACAATCCGTTAGCCAGAAACGAAATGGTTCTGACAAATCATATCTAAATATTTATTAAGCAGTTCCTGTTGACTCAAAATCTGTACACGTTTATTGAACAAACACACAATTTGTAAGTAAATATTGCGAATAGTTCTTCCACTCATTCCTAAAACGTGGGCGACTATTGCCTGATGCAAACTCTGGGTATACTAAAGTTAAACTCAGTTTTTTATAGTGTCTTATACCACCGAGTACATATTCAAGTATCAAGCGGATAAGTTAATCTACCTGATAAAATAATCAAAGTAAGGTTATTCTAAACGAAAAATTTTGTTACGTTCTGATTTTATGACAATGAGTAAAACGAAATGAACTATCGGACACTGAAGAAGTTGGTGAAACAGTCGTTAGTCCGCGATCACGGCATTGTCCTACACCTTTTTTAGGGTTCTGTAGTCCACAAGGAACCCTTATATTTTCGCCATGTCCATCTGTCTATCCGTGTGTCCAAGGCGCAGAGACTATTACTACTAGAAAGACGTAATGTTCAGCATGAGTAAATACATTTAAAAAGCCGTAAAATAAAATCTTGAAAAATATTTATTTTAGGGTAGGTAGCTCTCCGTAAAGTTAGTGGGGATGATTGTTATATCTCATAGTGTGGGGTATTGTTGGATAGATATGATGAGAATTTAAAAGATATGAGGAGTCTTCTATGACAATTTTTCGATTTAGGGATGCGTTTATAAATATTAAGGTTTTAGAGCAAATTTTTGTTAGACGCAAGTGTATATTACATGTACCTTCTACACATGTACAATGTACATACTCATGCTAATTTACAGCTTTCTAGTAGTCTTTGCGCTAAACCGCGGACAGACGGACGAACGGACAGGACACACGGACACGGTAAAACTATAAGGGTTCATTGTGGACTACGGAACCCGAAAAAGATACAAAAATAGTTTTACACGTAGTGAAGGCAAAACCACCCCGAAACGTCTCGCGAGGTATAACCTGCTTGCTTGCTACCTGCTGTATCTATACGGTATACTGTCTCAGACCAATTATAGAAGGACCTGTATCGCACTCATAGTCACGAACAAAATTGTCTGTCATTTTCTGAGGAAAACGAGCTTAGATTTTGTATATATCTTATACTAAACTAGAAGTTTTTGCTCGTTTTTACACCATTCAATTACACAAAAAGGTATTTTTACGGAGCTCTTTAACCGACGAACACGATTACAACTATTTAACATCGATTCTATAGAGACAGTTTTTATAATCGCATTAGATCGTTGATCATATACTTTGACAGAAAAGTAACGTCTGGCGAGGCAGGTCCTATACAATAATTGGTCTGAGGTATACTGTATATACCAACTACAAGGTAGCAACTATTCGTAATTTAAGTTATTTGTTAGGGCCTAAAATAATAGTTTATATAGACCGACTACTTCTCTTTGATTTCTTGTACCAGTCCAGTCCCTAATTAGTAAATGAGGCCCTGACCTTGTACCGCGCGAACCGAATGGGGATGGTTTACAAAGAATACATTTTCCAGATTCATTCTGAAATTTATTCTTTTTGCGCGGCGAGTATTATTTTTCCCAGAGGAAAGACATATTGTTGATTTTAGTTATTGATTATTATTATTGAACGTTGTATAAATTTTCTTTGTTGAATAATTCATTTACTTAACGTAAATGTTGGGAAGGAAATTTTCCAAATCCAAATAGGGTTTTATTTTACCTAAGTACTACATAGATAGGTGCGCAAAGAGTAGTGTATTGCGCGGTGGTTGTCCATCACTAGGTGGACCGACGACATCTCCGGGGTAAGTGTTCATTTACACGAGCAGCAACTGCAATCGGCGACGTCTCGGCGGCAGCCGACGGCAGTCAACTTCAGTCAACTGCCGTTGACTGCTGTCGACTGCAGTCGTCAGTAGCAGTTGCCAGCTGCCGTTGGCAACGTGTTGCTATGAACCCTTACTGGGAGCCGCTGGATGCTGGTGGCTCGAAACCGTAAGTCCATAATTGATGAACATACGACTTGCGATATACGGTGCTCGTCGTACGGTCGGCTTCAGTAAGCTCGTGGCGTTCGAGACATCCACATTTCTTGTTGTGTATTTTTTTATGGGTTACTTGGGATAGGGAGGAGAGTTAACTGTTAAAGGCGCTTTTAACCCTATACACCAGTTTTCATAAGTGCGTGACTCCACTCAAGGTCATGGCTCTGCCATTCTAGGGTCTTATTTTGGTTAGAGTTTGGTTTCTTAATTAAGTTGTCCTGACAAATATTGTGAAACTTTTGTTCAACATTGGTTTTCTAATTTTTTTAAATCCATTTTTGAAGCTTCTGCTGAGAGTATATTAACCTTATATTTTGTTAAGTATCTATATGAAATCTCCACAAAAGTGGGTACTTGTTTGAATAGGCTAATGATACACAAATTCATTTCATTTCCATTGGCGATTTCCCTGAATTCGGTACAAATTCCAACTGTCGATAAATATCGAGTGTTTCCAGTTAATACCAAAAACCCCGACAAACAATTGTTCGTTAGTGAAAATTAGCACCTTATTAAGTTAATTGGCCTTTATTGGTTTCAAAATTATAAATCAAGTTTGTGAAGTGATAGTAATTTTATTAAAATATTAGCGGACGCCTAAATTCTTGAATAATTCAAAATACATTTCGTATTTCTTTCATGATAAAGGGTAATTTTTTAATTACTGTAACTCTTAAAATGAGAGACTATTCATACAAAGTTTCAACCCCAATTTCACCCGCTTTTGATTTTATTTTCGCGATAAAAAGTATCCTATAACTTTCTGCGTGTTATGGTCTCAAATCTTGCAAAAGTTTCATTTGAATTCATACAGTAGTTTCAGCGTGATGCCCGGTTAACAAAAAATACAGACTGACAGACAGACAAACAAAAAATCTAAAAAAAATATTTATAGCTTCAGTATTGATTGTATAATGCAATCCAACAAAATATCTTTAATGTAGAGAACTTGACATGTTACAGTTTTATTATAAGTATTCTAAATGAATAAATATAGATAGTGAGCTATTGAAAATTTGATTTATTGCCCTGAATATGTCTATTCTGTTCTGTTAGTTTGTAAAACTAAGCTCGATAACCGCTTAATGGATTTAAATAATTCTTTTTTTGTTTTATTTACTCTTATTCTGGATAGGTTTATAAATAAACTAGCTGACGCCGCGCGGTTTTACCCGCGTGGTTCCCGTTACCGTACGAGTACGTGGGTAATATATAGCCTATAGCCTTTCTCAATAAATGGGCTATCTAACACTGAAATATTTTTTAAATCGGACCATCTGAGGAACTACTCCTCAGATTAGCGCGTGCAATCAATCAATCAAACAAACAAACTCTTCAGCTTTATAATATGAGTATAGATTAAGATTAAATCAAAATCAAAATCAAAATTCATTTATTTCAAGTAGACTCAATTTACAAGCACTTTTGTCACGTCAGTTGACTATTTGTAAAGATTCTACCACCGGTTCGGAAGGCAGGTTCTGCTAAGAAGATACCGGCATGAAACTCAACAGTTGCTCTTTTGAAATGAAAAAGTCATACAGTACTATAATGTACAATTGATAACAATTACAATATCTTATAGTTTTACTTCCTGTGTGAAGGTGGAAGCTGATCCAATGGCCTCCAAGCACCTAAAAAATGTAAGATCCTAAATTAAACCGAGCTATTTATTATAATTATATTTTATAATCTGGAAACCTAACCTAGAGCATCTCTGTTCTAAACCAGGGTATTAGCAACTTACTAGAGAGGTCATGACTATCGTAAGTAGACATTATATAACGCGTGGAGTTACTATGAATGACAGAAATTTCTCTTTTGTGCCAATAGCGCTTCCAATAAAAGAGAACAAAAGATAAGAGTCCGTTCATTTACTAATGTAGGTCGCAATATCACAAATTACAGAATGTCATTTTGTGTGATAAGTTTTACTATTAGGTAGGTACTAAGTAGGGTAGTTGACACTTTTTTTAAATGGTCTTCAATTCATCATTATCATTCTACTAGATTGAAAAAAAGAATAGTTATATTTTTTTTGAGAAATGATTACATGAAAATTTCAATTTTTAAATACTTATTTCACATTTACGAGCCAAAACGCTGCCGGCCATGAAGTGTCTATATTTCAACTGTTTCATGACGTCATGAGTTTACCAAATGGAGCGTTTGACAAAAATATTAGTTATAAATTAGTTTGACGTTTAGTAAATCAGGTAACATTGTGACGTCATGAAATGGACGACATCATCTTTGACGTTTGGAAAATTTGATAAAATACATGATTTTTTAAATTAAGTTTTGTAAAAAATTAGAGCCCCCTATTCTTGCGCCCCCGAGATTCTACGCCCTGTGCCTGGGCGCCGGTGGCACCGCCCTATTTACGCCACTGGGGTAGAGTAGTTGAAAGTTTACATCGAGTTTCACGCGAACGAAGTCGCGGGCGAGCGCTAGTACTATTACTAGCGGACTCCTTTTGGCATAAAATTGAAGGATTTAAATCTATTGTTTTTAATTTTAACAGATTCTCAGTGTGCAAGTCCGTGAAGGTGAAGTCTTCTTGCGCGCGGCTGTGGTGCGCGCACCGCTCCATGCCTCACGTGTGCCGCTCCAAGCGAGCTCCACCTTTAGAAGGGACTCCCTGTGGAGCCAACCAAGTGAGTATCGACATGACATCATTACCTTACCTTATCTTATCAGCCGATAGACGTCCACTGCTGGACATAGGCCTCTTGCATGGACCTCCAAGCACAACGATCTCGAGCCGCCAGCATCCAGCGGCTCCCTGCAACCCGCTTATATCCTCGGTTGATATCTCTACCCTACCTACTAGGTTGGCCGAGGATATCAAGCTTATCATTAATCACACTAATATCATTAAGGCGAACGTTTATGTGTGAGTGTTTTTGTGTGTGTAAGTGTGTATGTTTGTACCTCCATTGCGCTGCGGTTACTGTAGCGATTTGGCTGAAATTTGAAATGGAAGTAGATTTTATTTTGGATTAATACATAGCCGTGATTCCTACGGGATTTGTGAAAAATTTAATTCCACGCGGACTAAATCGCAGACGTCCGGTAGTACTTAATAAACACAATAGCTATTATTAATATTACAGCCTCAATAGCTCAACGGTAAAGCGTTGGGACTCATCACCGAGGGTTGGTGGTTTGATCCCCGCCCTGCTGGACTATTGACGTACTCACTGCGAATACAGTCTTTACCTACAAGTTGGGGGAGGGGGGGGGGGAGTATTGGTCATATTTAGAAGATACGAGTACGTATATACGAGTACAAAAATAAAATTGAAGTCTGTCTGTGTGATTTTACAGACAGACTCACACAGTCGAAATAACTAATTTTCTCAATATAGTTATTTACAGGATAATAAATAAAATACAATCAATACAAGCTTTTTTTTTTAATTTTTCTGTCTGTTTGTCTGTATGTGCGGCTGTTTGTTTCTAATCTTTGGAATGACTGGACTAATTTTATTGAGACTTTAACTGGGAGATCGAGGAGGTTATTCAGCAAAATTACTACTTTTCTGTTTCGGAAAAATTTCTGTTTCTGGTATTCTTGAAAAACTAAAATTCGTAAAGTATGACGAAGGCTAGTAGCTACGTGACTTCAGACGAAATCATAGGCGTTCACTAGTTTAACATATATTTTGTGTTAAGTAAAACTACCAAGGTAGGTCGTAAATTTCCTAATTTTTAGTGTCGGACATAAAATTGTAACCCCAACCGGGTCTAACAAATTCGCAACACCCACTCCTCGAAGCGGTGGAAATAAAAAAAAACTAAGGCAATCACTTTATATCCTAAGTAAAGTAACCGTTTCGAAACACTACGCTTTTCGAATAAAAGAAATGAAACCCGAGCACAGACTGGAATATTAAACTTTCGAACGATACTTTAACATTTCAGACGCTGAAACCGCTCGGTTTACCCGCGTGGTTCCCGTTCCCGTAGGAATACGGAGATAATATATAGCCTACAGTCTTCTCCATAAATGGGCTATCTAACACTGTAATAATGTTTAAAATCGGACCAATAGTTTCTGAGATTAGCGCGTTCAAGTAAACACACAAACTCTTTAGCTGTATTATATGTATTAGTATATATTTTATTCAATTCTTGTAAGGATTATTGATACTTTTCATTAAATGGTTTTTGACACTACTCTACGAATACTAATTAATAATTATATTGTACTCTAGATGACGCCCGCAACTTTGTTAGCGTGAAATTTAGTTTTTCATAAATCTGTTAGGGAGACAGCCGTAAACCTTATTCTGATTTGTCTGAAAACTTTATTGTTTTGGTTTTGGGTTTTTAGTACAAACATTTTTTTTAATTCTTTACAAATTAGCCCTTGACTTTCTTACCAGATGATAAGTGAAGATGCAATCTAAAATGGAAGCGGCCTAGCTTGTTAGGAGGAGAATGAAGATTCACACCACTTTCGGTTTTTACACGACATCGTACCGGAACGCCTAATCGCTAAATCTTTGCCGGTAGGTAACTAGCCACGGCTGAAGTCTCCCACCAGTCAGACCTATACCAGGGCAACCCACCACCTCCCATGGCCCTTTCAACCTCTCGGTAATTTGGGCCGAATCGAGGGAGGGCGAACCCGGTACTTGCTCTTTGCGTGTTCCCGGGACGCCTTCTTGACTCCCTACAAGTTATTTTCTCTTTTCGCTCCTTGTCCCTTGATACTCACTCTCCCCCTTCTGGGGCTGGACGACACACGACGTTGAGATCCGCTTGGCACCAGCCAGACCTGGACCAATTAAGAAAATCTCAATCGGCCCAGCCGGGGATCGAACCCAGGACCTCCGTCTTGTAAATCCACCGCGCATACCAGTGCGCCACGGAGGCCGTCAAATAAACATACTTTAGTACATAGAGACATGTGTAACCTGTATACATGTAGATACACCATTGCATACAGCGCTTTATTAAATTAATGCGCACACACGTATACTAAAAATCGTTGATGGAATCTCAAACAATATGAATATTGCTTTTTCCAGAGCTTTTTCATACAATTTGGAAAAGTAGGCGAGAGTTAAAACAATTATTCCGCAGATGAGTGTTATGTAGAACGGAAATTTGAATTCTCGTAAATCCAACTAACATTTATTTAATGATCTATTGACGTACCCATTCCTAGAAATTACCTAGTAGTAAATGAATGAATGAATTATTTAAAAAAGTTATATATAGTTGTATTAAAAATAAGCTCCTTCGTGATAACCATATAGGTAAATGAATTATTATATATAGTTGTATTGAAAATAAGCTCTTTCGTGATAACCATAAAGGTATATCTCGGTTGTATCTTGTTTACTTAGGGAGATTTAAGTGGGCAACTTGTTTAATTGTTTTGAACATTCCTAAAAACTTTAATGTCGTAGACAAATTCAAATAATTCAAACAATAGGTAGTACTCGTATGTATAGTCGAGGAATTTGTAAAAAAGGGAACCATGAAAAATTGTTTTCTGAAAATCTAGTGGGAGTTTTCAATATTTTCTTACTGTTACTATCGCGTTGACGTAAACACGAATTTTATGCTTCATGGCGCTGTTTCAATTACTTAGAAATTCGCGTTTACGTTAACGCGATAGTATCAGTATTAAACTGCCAATAGGCCCTCTGTTGTTCGTACACGTTAATAGCTGTAGTAGTACTAGCCGACGCCCCACGACCCCGCGTAGTTCACGATTTCGTAGTGATAATACGGGGATGAAATATAGTCAATGACACTCACAAATAACGTGGCTTTTAGTGGTAAAAGAATTTTCAAAGTCGGTTCAGTAGATCCAAAGATTATTTTGACGGCCTCCGTGGCGCAGTGGTATGCGCAGTGGACTTACAAGACGGAGGTCCTGGGTTCGATCACCGGCTGGACCTATTGAGATTTTCTTAATTGGTCAAGGTCTGGCTGGTGGTATGCTTTAGCCGTGGCTAATTACCACACTACCGACAAAGACGTACCGCGTAAGCAATTTAGCGTTCCGGTACGACGTCGTGTAGAAACTGAAAGGCCCGCTTAGATTGCATCATTACTTACCATCAGGTGAGATTGTCAAGGGCTAACTTGTAAAGAATAAAAAAAAAATCTGCAACAATACCACACAGTTTATAAATTATTAGTAAATGTAAGACTTTTAGCTATTGGAAAATTAAATTCAGAAACTCAGGCAGTTGTCATCTGTATAGATAGATAGTTTCATTCAGTAACATTACTCATTACGGAAGAACAAGTTTAAAAGTAAAATATTTAACAACGAATAGATTTATTATACGAAAATAAATTGATGTAATAAAATCTCCGACATTGGATGATATATTGTATTGTAACGCAAAATTGATGACTGTGTTTAAATAAAATTGTCCAAACGAATTGTTAGTAAACAAAGGATGATTTAACCCGCGACCTCGGTAGTCGACTGCGTGTTGTTTTTGGCACCATCCTCATAATTTTGAAGGTTTCTGTACCGTCATGATGAACCTGTTAATTTTATGATTTCATTTTGCCTCTCTTTGTTTAGGCGTTACCTACCTACCTGGCACGGGGCCAAAGGTCAGGATTTAACTGTTAGTTTATTGTTTAATTAATTATAAGTAAATATCTCACTTGTTGACAATGCGGTTAAATCTGGAGATCTTTTCTTTTATTATTATAAATCATAAAGTTATACTGATACACTTTTTTAAAAACCAAATGCAAAACCAGTAGTAAAAATAAAGAATCAGACACGAGAAAAAAAAATTAAAAAAAAGAATTGAACCGACTTCAATGATGCATTACTCTAAAAGCGAAAAATAACATCGTACATCCTTTCTATTGATCGGTTTGAAGGCGGTGCTATGCCAAATAGGCTCTTGAGTTCATTATATTTTTTGGCACCGCCTTTTGGTAAAAAAAAAACCTCCTCCTTTTTTGAAATCAGTTAGGAAAAGATGTAGAGGGAATTCCACTCGAAAAAAGTCATGGACGTCTGCTAGTAGGCAGCCAGCAATTGCTTGGATCATGCAGCAAAATGCTGAGCTGGCTGAGCCTTTTCAAGGTTGTGCCAAACATGACAGTGTGGTGATGCTTCTGCTACTTGAGTTTTGGTCTCGCCTTGCTCAGGTGGTTGAGGTATCGGACGCTGGATAGGTGCTTCGGCATTGTGGTGTATGGCACAACTTACCAAATTGAGAATTTTCTCTATTTGAAAATTATTGAAGGGGTTATGAACTCCTTTCCAAGTACGGCTTATAAAGTTCAGATTGGGAGCGTACGAATAACACAAAGGAAGCCATCTCTAAATTTATTCTGCAAACTTCTGACTTTAATCGTTTTAAAATGAAGCAGCTGCCAGCAATTTAAGCGGGAATAGGATTTTTCATTCCTATTTTCTGTAGCTCGGGGCATGATAATGCTTATTCAGGTGGAAAATAACATTGAAAGCTTTTGCTTTTCACCATTTTCAAGTTTTCTCACTTTCTTTTTTCATCCTTTATTACCCGACTGCAAGAAGGGTTATGTTTTTCGCGCGTGTCTTGTATGTATGTGATATTCTTTATTATTTTTGACGGCCTCCATGGCGCAGTGTTAAGCGCGGTGGATTTACAAGACGGAGGTCCTGGGTTCGATCCCCGGCTGGGCCGATTGGGGTTTTCGTAATTGGTCCCGGTCTGGCTGGTGGGAGGCTTCGGCCGTGGCTAGTTACCACCCTACCGAAAAAGACGTACCGCCAAGCGATTTAGCTTTCCGGTACGATGTCGTGTAGAAACCGAAAGGGGTGTGGATTTTCATCCTCCTCTTAACAAGTTAGCCCGCTTCCAACTTAGATTGCATCGTCACTTACCATCAGGTGAGTTTGCAGTCAAGGGCTAACTTGTAAAGAATAAAAAAAAAACCTCATATTTTCCAAACCGTTGAACGAATTTACGTAACTAAGATATCGTTAGATTCGTCGTAATAACCCAAGTGTTCTTAGATAGGTGAAGTTAAAAAAAACCAACACGACGACTATTTAGACTTGTGATGAAAAAAAAAATTCTTTTTTCGAATATTGCAATATGGGTATCAAATTCAAGGTGTCATCAAGAGAATTTCAAAATAGATGAAATACTATTTTGAAATTCTCTTGATGACACCTTGAATTTGATACCCATATTGCAATATCCGATGTAAAAATGCCATGTAAAACATATCTACAATTAGAAAAACGTTACTTATAAATCGCTATTCAAAATACGCGAGGCGGATGACTAGGTGCAAGCAAGTTAGGCAGTCGGATTTTTATTTTTTTTTTAATTATAACATCATGCAATTACAGATGTAGCACTACAGTGCCACCTTTAAATCGAAAATATTGCTTGGTTCGTAATAATAGAAGATCTAAATTAGAAATGACCTTCACCCATCTGGTTATTAAATGAAAAGTGTTTTAAACCAAATTAATAAACATCGTAAAACCACATCCACGAAATTTAATTTAATCACATAGTTTTAAGGTTTGTAATTTAACTTATAAAGACAAACAGATAAAGACTAATTAGATGGTTGAATTAAGCCGGATTTATATTTGTCTGACGTGTCGTGTCGTGACGCATCAGAACAGAATCGGTATCATACATTTTGTTCGATCTTGCCATTACCATGCAGGTAGTTTGAGAAAAACCACATCAGAATTGTGTCAATCGTCAATCAATGTCAGATGTCGGTTTGACAACTGATGCAGGCGTCATCTCTGGAAGACGCCATCTTGGACTACTTTGCCACTTATATTGCATCATCCAGCCGTGCTGTGTGCATGTCGTACCTGTACGCGTGTTTCTTTCTTTCGGCCGTGCCTAAGAAACAAATTCGCACCGTGTGCGCGCGTTAAATATAAGAAAACGTTTTTCTTGCAAGAACAATCTGTGTGTTTGTGGGTGCCTACCTCCTCAAGAAAGAACTACTCCAAATCGCGGGCTCTCCTTGGTCTTGCCGTGCTGCCATTGGGGGCGAGTGATGCAAGGTTGGTGTGGATCACAAATTACTTGTTTGGTTTTGGCAGAAATCAGCAAACATACATATATACAAAAAATACAAATAAATACAGTCCACTCATCACATATATAACCAGCGTAACATAAATTAGTGTATAAAACCGCACAATTTTTTGGTCCTTCGAGCCGGATGTAGGTACTTTATATCTTACTTCATAATTTTTATTAATCATTCATCATGCCACCTAAAAAAGATCTGGAACAGGTTGATACACCGATTGCATTATCCGTCCTAATAAAACGGAAAGAACGGTGCTTTGAACAAATGCAATCGGTGTACGATCTATCAAAAACAATCAGTGACAATGAAATGAGAGATTTATTCTTATTACGAGTAAAAGAAATTGACCACTTAAGGTCAAACTTTGAACATATTGTATTTGAAATTTACGAACAAGAACTGAAAAACGATCAATCGTCGCGTTTAAGTAATTCAGATTTAAAAAACTTCGACGAATTATACTATAAATCAAAATTAGTTGCTGCATCATGTGAACCTTATGTCAATAAAAATAAGGTCGAGAATTCTTTATCAGAGTCTCGAACGAAACTTCCAGAAATAAAACTATTTTGCTTTGACGGTGATATAGAAAATTTTGCTACCTTTTACGAAACATTCTGTTCAATGGTTCATAATAAGGCGAATATACCTAATATAGATAAATTCCATTATTTATTATCGTCTACGACGGGTCCTGCGTTAAATATCGTTAAAAGTGTTCCGATTACCGGTCAGAATTATGACGTAGTTTGGAATAGTTTACTTTGCAAGTACCAAAATCCTCGGTTGATAGTAAGTAGGTATCTGGACAAAATGCTTAGTTTTTCGCAGTTAACTAAAGAATCCTCCGTACATTTAAATACATTTATAGAACATTTTGATCATTCGTATAAGGCTATTCAAGCATTAAATATTGATAATTTAGGTAGTTTCATTTGGTTTCACATCGCATTAAAGGCTCTTGATCCACATACACGAAAATCGTTTGAAGAACATACGGATCAAGGTTCGATTCCTAGTTTTGAAAATTTGATGTCGTTTATCCATAATCATATTAAAGTGTTGGATAATTGTGAATCAGTTTCAAGGTCAAGTACAACAGCTGTTCAAAATAAATCTCAACCGAAAAATGTCAAACAGGTAAAATCTGATAAAAGTTCTTTTAAAAATTTCTCTCATGTGTCTTCGTCGAAACAAATTAATTGTTTACACTGCGGGGAAAACCACATGATATACAGATGCAGTCAGTTTCGTAAACTGACCAGTGCTGAGCGTATCAAGCGTGCCATAGCATTAAAATTATGTAAAAATTGTTTAAAAAATACGCATTCAAATGAAAATGAATGTACAAGTTCATTCCGGTGTATAGTTTGCTCTGAGCTTCATCATTTTTTATTGCACCCGTCGGGACTCGAACCCACTACTACGCTAGCGTCTAGCACCGCGTCAAACGTGCAGCCGTGCTGCCACGCAAGCGCGACTGAACACCGTAGTGTCGTGTTAGGAACAGCGGTTGTCCGTATACAAGACCGACTTGGTGAGTTTCAGCCGTGCCGCGTTCTGATCGACTCGGGCGCTCAAACGAACTTCATTACTACACGTTGCGTGCAGCGCTTAGGGTTGTCACAACGTAAATGTCCTTTTAATATTTTCGGTCTCTCTGGTGAACATGTAAAAAATCAAGGAATGACGTCATTTATTATAAAGCCGCGTCATATTGATACACCCAGTTTTAATATCGATGCCGTAGTGTTAACAAAAATTACTTCTGATTTACCTACGTTTGAAATCCCGCAAAATATAGTAAATAATTATAATAATTTAATTTTAGCTGATCCTCAGTTTTATAAAAAGTCACAAATAGACTTAATTATAGCAGGTGATATTTTTCCTTACATTTATGACGGAAATAAAATTATTATTAATAATGATTTACCCGCCGCATTGAGCAGCGTGTTTGGATACGTTATCTCCGGAAAGTTAACGATTCCATCCTCGGATAATGTTAAATCTACAACGTCACTCGTGTCGTACACGAGTCAGGATGATCTCCTCAATGACACTCTCAAGACGTTCTGGGAAGTGGAGTCAGCGCCGTGCGTGACACCCATGAGTCCGCTTGAGGAAATTGCCGAAAAACTATATGTAGAAAAACATTATCGCGATGAAACGGGCCGCTATATTTCACCTCTTTTGATCAACCCTATACATGAACCTTTAGGTGATTCATATGATTTAGCATTTAACCGACTTAAACAAATGGAGCGTCGATTCGTGCGTTCGCCTGATTTACGAAGTGCGTACGTTGATTTTATGCGTGAATACGAATCATTAGGACATATGGAACTGTACACGGGTACGGAACCCTCCAAATATATTATATCTCATCATAGCGTATTGCGTCCTTCAAGCAGCACAACCCCTCTTAGGGTTGTCTTCAATGGCTCAGCTCCGACTACTAGTCGAGTTAGCTTAAATGATATCCTTTTAACGGGTCGTAAATTACTTGCAGATATTTTAAAAATAATTATGAATTTTAGACTTTATGACGTATGCTTCACTGCAGACGTATCTAAAATGTATCGAGCAATTCTTATTGACCCAACAGAGCGTAAATATCAGCATATTCTTTGGCGCGAAAACCCGTCGGATCCGGTGCGTACGTACGAATTGAAAACAAATACCTACGGACTCCGTAGCGCACCGTACATCGCGGTCCGCACCTTGAATCAACTCGCGTCAGACAACCCGCAATCTCGCGCATCTGCTGTGCTTAAGCAAGGATTTTACGTTGATGATTTGTTATGGTCGTGCCAAACAATCACCGAAGCCTGTACGTTACAGGATGAGCTCATGTCTCTTCTTAAGAGTGGAGGTTTTGATCTTAGAAAGTGGGCTAGTAATAGGCCAGATTTTCTATCGAAACTAGATTTAGAAATAGTTTCAAAAATTAATTTTGAAGAGGATTCACTATCCAATTCATTAAAAGTTTTAGGATTGACTTGGTTGCCTTCTGCTGACTGTTTTTCGTTCAATTACAATTTAACGGATATTAAGTCTACTAAACGTTCAGTATTGACATTACTCGCGAGCGTATATGACCCAGTCGGATTTATATCACCCTGTACATTTCTTGCAAAATGTATAATGCAAGATTTGTGGAAATTAGGGCTCGGTTGGGACGATACAATTCCACAAGAAACTTACGATAAATGGAATCGATTTATTAACGAGTTGTCAACCCTAGCGGACTTAAGGATCGAGCGTCATTTGTAAATATCTAACTTTTCTAACGTTCAACTGATCGGTTTTTGTGATGCATCATTACAAGGATATGCCGCCTGTGTTTACTTGCGCAGTATAACAGCGGACGGAGAGGTTAAGGTTCGACTACTGACCAGCAAATCAAAGGTTGCTCCTCTAAAACCTGTACTGTCAATTCCAAGACTTGAATTAATGGCAGCCGTGCTGCTAGCCAAGGTTTTGAAATTTATGATAAAAAACCTAACTGATTTTAAATATACAATCGTCGCTCTCAGCGACTCAAGTGTCGTTTTGTCATGGCTACAAACGCCACCTTATCAATTAAAGACTTTTGTCTCTAATAGGGTCAGTGAGATTATTGATGTAATTCCACCGAACCGCTGGTATCACATAAGCAGTGAAAATAATGCCGCAGACCTGTGCTCACGTGGCGCGCTGCCTAGCCAACTTCTCACTGTACAGAATACGTGGTTTCATGGACAGGAGTGGTTGTATAACGATCCCAATGACTGGCCCACCAGTACATTTTTTGTAAAAAATGTAAAATCCATTCCTGAGTTAAAGTCCAACGTAGATACATTCACATTAGTATCAAGTGAAAATAAAGTTTTACCTAACGATCTTGAGGAAACCTTCGATAAATTCTCTTCATTTAACAAACTGCAACGCGTTCTAGCTTGGTGCCACCGGTTCATACATAACCTAAAGTCTAGTTCAAATCGAATCTCCGGTAATTTAAATTCTAATGAACTACAACAAAGCCGTGACTCGATCGTGCGTGTTATTCAAAGTAATCATTTTAGTACCGAAATTGATACGTTGAATAAAAAGGGATACGTAGCTTCACTACGTAAACTTTCACCCTTCGTTGATCCTAATGGTTTTCTCAGGGTGGGGGGTAGGATTTCACAAGCCGACCTTCCATACAGTACGAAACATCCATTGCTGCTTCCTAAAAAATGTAAAACTACAACTTCACTAATTGAATATTTTCACAAAGTGTATTTACACTCAGGTCCTCGCACGTTGCAAGGAATTTTATGTAAAACCTATTGGATAGTAAATGCTCGTAGCATTATCCGCTCAGTGTTATCAAAATGCGCTCAGTGTTTTAAATTTAATCCAAATATTATTCAGCCCTCAATGGCTACGTTACCCGCTTCTCGGTTAAAACCTGGCAAAGTGTTTGACCATGTCGGTTGTGATATAGGAGGTCCCTTTTTGGTAAAAGAAAGCCCGCGCCGTAATGCTAAAGGTTATAAGGCTTACCTTTGTCTTTTTGTGTGTTTTACTACCAAAGCCGTGCATCTGGAAGTAATAACAGACCTGTCATGTGATACCT